>NC_132917.1:62785046-62815046 GCF_047675955.1 Chlorocebus sabaeus | reverse complement strand
ATTCTTTTCCTACCTTCTTGCTAAGGCCTTCTGCCAATATGCCAGGAGAAATGCCCAGCAATCTGGGCTGCCATCCAGGCCCCACCCATCCTGTCTCCCCCCAGGATGTAAGTAGCTTCAACATCACAGGGGTGGTGCTTAAAATCCAATATTGCCCAAGCTCTGGGAGCCTAGGACTCAGGTCTAAAATAACTATTAGTATTATTTAGTTACATTTGGAATTAACAGGTTTTTGTGGGTTTATCTGGCTTGTAGACACTTACAACAGTGTTTCTTTTGGAAAATGTATTCTGAATTCTACCTAAACCTCACAACTCATTTAAAATTGAGTACAATATTACCATATGATTCAGAAATTCCAACCCTAGGTATATACCCAAAAGAAATGAAAACAGAGATGCAGACAGATACTTGTACACAAATGTTCATAGTAGCTAAAAGTGGACACAACCCAAATATCCATCAACAGATGAATGAATAAACAAATGTGGTATAAACATACAATATACTATTATTCAACCATAAAAAAGAATGAAGTACTGGTACATGCTACAACATGGATGAACCTCGAAGATATGTTAAGTGAAAGAAGCCAAACACAAAAGGACAAATATCGTTTGATTCCACTTACAGAAAATAACTACAATAAAGCAAATTCATAGAAAAAGTGGATTTAAGATTCCCAGGGGATTGGGGGAGAAGAAAATAGAAAGTTATTGCTTAGTGAGAATAGAATTCGTGTTTAGGGTGATGAAAAACTTCTGGAAATACACAATGGTGATGACTATACAACACTACGAATGTACCAAATGCTACAGAATTGTGCACTTTCAAATGGTTAATTTTATATTATGTGAATTTCAAATCAGCAAAAAACCTGAATATAGTCAATTATCTACAAGTATATAAAGACTGAAATAGCAGATTAAAGTATATTTGTTCTGTAAAGAAGAGGTAGTGAGGACAGAGGACTGAGTCAAGAGCTAAAAAACCTGAAAACCTGGGTTCAAGCCCTAACTCCACCGTTCCTAATGAGATCATCTTAAGTGAGTCATTTCCCCTGTCTGAGCCTCAGTCTCATCATATAAAAAACACAGGCACTATCTGCTCTCCCTAATTCTAGGCTGAGAATCAGAAAGCACACTGAAATGTCTATATCCCCAAAAAAGGCATTATAATAAATAAGAAGTTGGAATGAACTGGAACCCAAAAAGGAAAAGGATGAATGTATGCTTTCACTTTCTAACATCTTATCTCTTACTTCAGATACTAGGTTTTAGGCAACTCTTAAAACATAATTTGTGTTGGAGGAGGTTTAAAACAGTCTAGGATGATTCTTGGAGCTTATGAAGTTGGGAGACCAACTCAGTTTTGGTCTAAATCTGCAGAAGCAGATCCAGTTAGGATCAGATTCTGTCACGTGAAGTAGGAAATAAAATAAGCTCCAAAGGATTCTAGATTTAACCTGTATTCTGTGACTGTCTTTCAGATTATAAAGCATCTACGGTTGGAATGGGGCCATTTCAAAGCTTCACTAGTGATATGTTGGGTAGGAAGGAGAAATTGAGTCTATTTTGGTTAGAACCCTCAATAAATCAGGCTCCAAGTGCTAAAGGGGGAGAGGAAACAGGATTTATAGCTTTTTCACTAGTGGCACAAGTCTTCTTGTATAGTAACATTGAATTTATTCAACACAACCAGGGAAGGCGGTTAAGTTCCATTTGTTTGGAAAATAAAAAAGGAAATGTGTCTCCTTAAAATATTTACAGGAAATAGTTAAAAATATATTACAAATATTATTCAGTCTAGTAATTATATGTTTAATATAGGTAACATAGCTAATATTTTCAAAATCCCTAAGAAACCCAAGAAAAAATGCAAACATAAAATAATACATTGGTTTATGGATCCATGCTGAATCCATACAAGTATACAGGTGTAAGACTGAACATGCATGTAACTTGTTAGGGGATTGATATACATGGTCTACATATTCTGGTGTAGCAAGAAAGATCGTGTATGATAGGGTTCTGGTAGCCTGAATTCTTTTTTTTTTTTTTTTCTTTTTCTAGTATCATGCTTCTTTATTATTATTTTTTATTTATTTTTATTTATTTTTTATTATTATTATACTTTAAGTTCTAGGGTACATGTGCATAACGTGCAGGTTTGTTACATATGTATACTTGTGCCATGTTGCTGTGCTGCACCCATCAACTCATCAGCACCCATCAACTCGTCATTTACATCAGGTATAACTCCCAATGCAATCCCTCCCCCATCCCCCCTCCCCATGATAGGCCCCGGTGTGTGATGTTCCCCTTCCTGAGTCCAAGTTGGTAGCCTGAATTCTAATCTAAGGTCTACCATGTGGTGATCTGTTTGACCTTGAACGTTTCCTATGCCTCTGTCCCCTCACCTATATAATGAAAAGATTAAGTAATAGCTTTTTTAAAAAGTATTTTTGGTTTTAAATTTTAACAGTAGAACCTTTTCTTCAAATAAACTGTTTCAAAAAGCCCACTATTTCAGATAAATAAACTCAGAGCCACTCTATTTGAAGTAAGGTAAGGAATCCAGATGCCTGTCTACTTTCTGCTCCCTTACTGTCCTGGCAAGCCCCTGAGGTGCCTCTGAAGAAGATTTAGGACTCTACAGAACACAGTATGAAATCCACTGTCCCAGATAAAGCCTAAGGTTCCTTCCTGTTCTAATATGTTCTGATTTCACTAATCTATGCATTTTCAAATGTCCCATATAAATGCTTATTTTTGGAGAAGTTCTTTTATTTTAAATACATTTTTGGAAAATAGAGAAGAAAAAGTTCAGGAAAGCTTTCCAATCCTAAATCATGCTAATCTACTTTATTTTAACACTGCCATACAATTAAAGCAATTAATTAGATTACAGGAATGAATTTTCCACTTGTATTTTTTGACTTTTTTTCTTAATATAACTTATAATTTGGTATGAATGATTTAATTTATTTCACATTTTAATATCTTCATAGGAGTAGCATTTTACAAACACACACACACACACACACACACACACACACACACACACACACAGAGTTCCTTTCCAGTTGCTTATTGTGCTCTCAGATCTATTCAATCACCATTGGCAATCAGCATTAAAAAGCCAATCTGCCCTCTGGTTAGGAGCTAACTTGGTGCTCTAACCCATCTTTACAAACCTTGCTATATACCTTAATCCTTTCAAATGCAACTGTGACACAAAGTATCACAGACTTCTAAAAACCTGTTCTCTTGAAAAAAAAAATTGTGGAGCATCAGTAACCAGATAGTATTCTCAAATTTCAGTGATCTAGTCCATGGAGCCGTCCCCTATGCACAGTGCTCTGTTTCATGCAGTACATGGCTTTAGCTGGCCAAATCTTTTTTTTCCCCAATGAATCAGTAGAACAGTAAAGATCTTACTTTTTTTTTAAGCAGTGGCATATCAATGAGGCACAGATGTGTATTCCAACTCTGCATGGATGAGCACACTGTTCAATAGTGCTGGCTCACACGGTATCAGGGCGAGTTATCACTTCCCATGAAGGCACTCTTATCACCAGGGCCCAGAGAGGTGGCTGCAAATCGCAGCCTTTTTATTTTCAAGGCAGTTTTGCTGAACATTCAGGCTTCAAAGATTCACACTTCCAAAACTCTATAAGAGTTTGTGAACGCTCAATTTGCCAAAACTGTTTACAGTGTAATTGGGCACCGTACCTGTGTCCATGAGATAGCGAAGGCGCTTCTCCACCAGCGCGGCACGGGTGTCAATTTGCTTTTGCTCATTCTCTAGTGCTGCCAATTCTCCTACAACATACTGACTGGTGTCTTTGAACCCTTTCTGTTAACAAGAACAAACAGGAAGGAAAAAAAAATCACTTGTAAGTTGCATTTTTCCTTTCTATAAACACTTAGTAAAGCACTTACCTAGAGAACCAAATACACCCTTAGTATCACCCTTAGTACCAAAAGCAACTCTCTGTGATTCAGAAAATTTTCATATGTATTACATATACCAAACTTTTGTAAATAGAGAACTCTTTAGCTGTTTACTATTATGTTTATAATTTCACAGCCAGATTTGCCAGATTTTAAAAGTTAATGCTAAGTTTAAAAAAAAATTATCCTTAGAGTTAAGTCAGAGTTATTTAAGCATGGACAAAGAAGATAATTTTCCCCTTTGTGATTAGCAAAACACACACCAATGACACTTTTAACTCAAAAGTGTAATATACAAAAATGGAGTTTTACTAAGGAATTGACCTTGAAAGCATCCATCCTGAGACAGTCAGACAAATTTGTTCTATGGAAATACAAAAGAGATACATTTTTTTCAAAATGATTACATTATTTAAAAATACTTTAAAAATGATAAAAAGGGAAGTTCACAATATCTCCAATTTTCCCTCCAGCTGGCTCCTGTACTTTAATATGCCATTCTGTTGATGTATTACTAATTATTACAGTTGTAAATAGTAACCTGACAGGTGGTTTCAAACCTTGCTACACAGGATCTAAGAAAACTCATATTGATTTTGTTAATCTTCCATTTAGCCAAGTTTGGATTTTAATTTGAAACTTTATTTTTTGAACCATCATCCATGTTTAAAAAAATATATTTTTTATGTATGTGTGCCAGTATACCTTTAATTTTAACAACCATATTATAAATTTAAATCATCAAAGTCAGGGTTATTTATGGTATAGTCATAAAAACTGATTAATTATGGCTCCCTTTGGATTACCTGTTTACCTTTTGACATTTCTGGGGCTAAGAGATCTAATTAGCTAAGAAATACTGAAGAACTGATTAAATGATTATTCTTACCACCACCAATACTATCATAAGCACTTATAACATTATTCAGAGAAATAAGTGTGAACAAACTTCTTCTGTCAAATTCCTTCAGTACCTAGCATATGAATCTCTTAGAAGCTATAAGGAATTATATTTCACTACTCTTTAAACAGGAAATAAAATCAAGAATTATGTTAATTATGAACATATTTTAGAATTCTCATGATTAATGAATATGTCTAACTATATGTATAACTTACATACCTTTTGAACTGGTAAGTAATTTGTACTCATATGTGACCTCAGTCTATACCAACTTATTATTAAATTGATTATGGCAGTTGACAAACGTAAAGTTAAAATATTTTAAGAAATCATAAAACTAAATTTTTTAGGATAGTTTGATTTTAAAAGTCACTGTATTTTTAAAAAATTTATAAAAAATCAATTTTCTTCCATCTCAATGCAAAATATAACAGAAAAAAATACAGTAATAGAATAAATGCTAATGGTAACTTTAAAATCTGGGATAATCTGGTGAATGCTTTTTGAACCTATCTACCAGACAGTAGAACATTTTCAAAAGGGAAATTTTCTTTTCTCATTCCCATAGAGACAGACAAAACAAATACAGTAGTTTGCAAAGACAATACAGAAAACAAATATATAAGGAAGTAGAAGTGATAAGCAACACACAAACTTCATTGCTCTTACTGATTGGTTCAGCTAAAAATAGAAAGAAATTTCATAATCAGGTATCTTTAGTGTGAGTACATAGTATACTTAAGTATTCTGTAACTTAAAAGTTATACCAAATACTTCATCAGGATTATCAGTGAGCTGTTCTTTTCTAGCTCATACCTCTCCAGGTCTTCTAAAGTAAACAACTTAAAATGAGAAGATTTTAGAGTCCTAAAATGTAGTTGGTGACTCTGAGTATACTTGTAAGGATTTCAAAATCCAACAAAGAATATTTTAACACTGAAAACAATGAAAATACCTAGAAAAACTGTAGATAATTTAAAAAGTAGTACTATTAAAGACAGCTATGCTTCCAGACAAAAATTCAAGTTAAAACTTGTTCTTCCTGCTTCTGTCCCGCAGCTGTCCATCAAAAGCAGCTTTCTCCCTGCGGTCTATCAAATATTTCCCTCACAAATCAATTTTACACATGATCAGCCCATACCCCTACTGAGCTGAACCTCCCCGTTAATTAAGTGAAGAAATTACCATATATATTATATTAATGCAAACATCATTCAGCTAGTAATTCACGGCTGATCTGGATAATGGAAAGGTTGAACACCCATTAACCCAAGCCAACAAAATGGGTTGGCTGAGAAATTCTAGCAGGTCTCATGTGACTTTTCCCTCTAACTGCAGCTCTGCGGTATCTGCTATTGTAATAATTAAAATCCTCCCGGTAGATCAATACTGGAATCTCTTTATGGGAAGTGCCCTGATGGAAATGTCTCAAGGAAACTGGGGCTGTGGAACTCTGAAAAATTCATTTTTTTTTATCTGACAATTATCACCACACTGCAGACTAATTCAACAGTGCACCCCTCTCACTCTGCTTTGAATGCACTGGAGATTGACATCTTAAAAAACCTAACATCTCATTTTAACAAATAAAGGCACTATTTCCACATACAGTTTGGAATTATCAGCAATCATGAAACCACACAAAAAATTAATATACATTAAGCACTTCATCTTCTGATGGCTTCCTCTGAGTTTCAGTTATCGCTGCCTTCTCCTCATTTCCTTTCTTTGTATCTTCCTGTATTGATCTCTGCCTTTTCATCTCTTAAAAAAAAAAAAGAGGAAAGACATGTAAAATTATTATAAAGCTTGATATTTGTGTATTGAAATGTGAATTTACATTACCAGATTATTTTTTTATATATATATATAAACTATATATAGATATCTATATATAGTTAAATCATAAGGTGGGAAAACATTTTAAAAAGTGTTCTACCTGGTCTATTCTCAATATATTGGCTGAAAGACTGAAGTTGAGTTTTTCTGACTGTAGAATCTTTGCTGAACACAACAGGACTTCTAAAACGTTCTGTTGTTTTTTGTAATCGTTCAGTCCGGAGATCTTCTGTGCCATTCTAAAAGTAAAACAACACATGGTAAGAGAGTCCTGATCGCATAAACATAAAATTACACATTAGTAAGGCCAAAACACTAATTTTGAAACTTTTTGCAAGAAAAGGATTTTAAAGCACTTTAAATAGCTCAGCTGCAAGTTCTGTTGCCTGTAATCACAAACTTTGGGACACATGGTTTAACTCCTGATAACTCTGATACGCACATGTCTTCCACCAGTGATACATACTATTTAAAAGCCATGTTTGCCTCCTATTTCCCCCACTATTCTGTGTCATCAGTTTGCACAGCCCCACAGACTTGTATGACAACAAGAACTAGTTTCTAATTTTATGCCCATTGAGATAAACCACTAATGCTGGATGAAGGCTAAAAGGTAGGATTATAATACTACCCTACTGAACTGCATTTCATCAGCTATAACTTTCCAAAGCCAGATTTGTAAGTAAGCCCTTTACAGCTAAGGAAACTACAATTATCTTTTCCGGAGCTTCCCATATTAATACTGGTAACAAATTCAAATGGTTCTATCAACAAGAAATATCCCAGAAGACTGAACCACTGCAGTGTGTGGAAGCTGCAGATACCGAGGTGCTGTGTACCAAACAAATATTTCATTTTATACCTAATCTTTTATTATTTTTATTAAGTGTTTTGAAAGTAAATAGGGAAAGGCTAAGATGCATGACTAATAGCTAAGCCTGCTGAATGCTGAAACTGGTTATCAAAAGCTACCAAGACTTTGCCCTTCCTCTGCATTGAGACAATCGGTAATGAGGGAGCCCTCCAATGGCCTATTCTCTAGCCTCAAGGAGGCCTGGGATACAGAATCCTCAGGGGAAGGTAACAGTTTATCCTTTTCCACAAACACAGAATGCCTCATTTATAAATGTGTAAACTGCATTTTATTAAAAAAAATTAAAACCCAAATCAACGCTGAAAGCTTCAAGAGAACAGATGGACTTTATATGTTCTTTATAAACAACATTTTCAAAATCTTAACTAAAAGGAATCATACAAAGGCAAGCTGTTTAAACCACACCTTTTGTTGGAATAACTTTAAAGACTACTATGTAAGAGTGTTTTGGAAAGCAAAACCAATTTTATCTATACAGATAAACCATAAAAATGAAAATAGCAGTATTTTATTTTTTTAAAGTTATCTAATGCATTTATCATTAATATCATGCTTGTAATATCCTAGCCATATAGTTATGATAGGAACAATTTTGGCTTTTATTCTATTTTTTTAAAGAAAAATACAGTTCTACTGTTATAATAACTATCCAATAGTCTAAAACTCAAGTCTTTACCAAAATAAACAAACACAGCTAAATTTTTTTAGGCCTGGCAACATGCTAAAATATCAGTGCGATTAGCCAGCAAATCCCATCTTAAGAAACCTTTTTATGACTAGGGACTTCTGCCACTTTACAAATGTATTCCTCTAAACCCACTAATTCAGTTAGCCTTTTCAATCTATTGTATTATTCTTAGGCCAGCTTCATTCTGCATTAAATCCACTGCAGAAAGCTAAATTGAACGCAAAAAATCAGACCTGATCCAGGCTTCCTTTTGTTCAAAGATAGAGACCAAAAGTCCTCTAGTGCTGCCACACACTTTCATCACCAATTTATAGAAACTGACAATATAGGGGAAAAGCAATGAAAGTCATTGTTTTGGGACTTCAAAGCATCTCTGTGTCAGGGGAAGGAAATCCTTTCAGTCAGCGGGGCAGTCCCTATAGTCCGCAGGTGGGTGAAAAGTTATACAGGACTGGAAGTGCCCTAAAGCTACAGAAATACTAATCACTGTGAGGAGAGCAGGGAAACATGTGGGTGGGAATAATATAAACAGTCTAATAATATTCTTATAATGTGGCATTTTGACTAAAATGTTATACAAGGTAAGATGCAAAATGGCACAAAACACATGCAAGTTATCTTAAACATTTATATTCAATCACATTACCATTTTCAGGTGTGATGATTCTTATAAATAACATACATTTAGTTCATCTAAACAGGCAGAAGGTTGAGGATTATTGAAAAATGTGCTAGAATTCTCTTAACAATATTCCTCTTAGCAAAATATACACAGATATAGAACTCAAGAATAATTTCCATATTGCCTCTATTTTTACTTGAAATAACAATTTAAAGTAGTAGTTTCCCTGAAAAATAGTATACGAATACTGATTACCATATTGATATTTACTTACTGCCTATTTAATTACTTTTTTTAATTAATTTTTTTTTTTTTTTAGACAAGGTCTCGCCCTGTGTCCCTCGCTGGAGTGCAGTGACATGATGACCACTCACTGCAGCCTTGAACTCCTGGGCTCAGGCAATCCTCCCACCTCAGCCTGGGACTACAGTCACGCACCACTATGCCTGGCTAATTGTTTTACTTTCAGTAGCGTGGTCTCAATATGTTGCCCAGGCTGGTCTTGAACTCCTGATTCTCCTGCCTTGGCCTCCCAAAGTGCTGGAATTACAGGCATGATCCACCACACCTCACCAGTAAAAATTTCTTATACCCTAATCTTAATATTGGTGAAGAATTTGGTAAAAAATTGCTTTTAGAATTAACTGCTGGCAGAAACTAGAAGACACAGATACTAAGCCAAATGTTTTAAACAAGTAAGACTTACTTTCATGTCCTGCTCTGAGCTCTCAGTTACAGCTTTCTGGACAGCACTGGAGGGTGAATTTGCCACCTGTGGCTGAACTTCTAGGAGCTTCTTCAGTTTCAAGTCCACCAACTTACTGTTTTGTTCTGTTAAATATGCAAATACCATGAATAACTGAGTGAGATGCATTTAGATATGTAGACTGTCAATTTTATGTGAGCTCAGAAAAGTATTACTATATTTTAAAAGAAGAAAAGGATATTAGATTAGACATATGAAAAATCCTTTACATATGTATATTCCCCCACCAAAATCATTCCCCTTAAAGAATACAGTCAACATATCTAAAGAGAACTTAGTTATACTTTAAATAGTAGCTAATGCTTACCTAAAAACCTGTGCCTGTATGTGATGTATATATTTATATAAACACTGTATGTTATACATAATAAAACAAGTTATAACAAACTAGGTATTTAAAGGAAGAGATACATTTCATTTTGAATATTATTTTATAGTTTTAATTCTTTTAGTATATTAGATTTATAAATATAATGCCATATTAAAACAAGTTCTTAACATTATCTCAGATCGTCATTATGTACATACTATTAGAATCCAGTGTTTATATATGTACCTATATAACCACCATTGAAACAGGGTATATGTTTACAAATACCCTCTACTTAGATAGCAGAAATACAATACAGATTATTACATTTTTGGAATGTATTAATACACATTAATCATTCATAATACAATAGTTCAAAATGAGTAGAAACACAACTAATTCTTAAATTAATAAAAGGCAACTCCTTAATAAAATGGTTGCAATAGATATGTCCACCATTTGCTGGATATTTTTCATAAAGATTAATAACTTTTCTAATTATAAGACTCTTAATAAATGCTATTGTCATTACTTTCATGCAAATTGGTCAGTTTATATTGCAAGGCTTCTCTTTTAAACAATATCTGATGAACTATGGTCAAATCAAGATAAAGATTAAGCAATTTATTATTAAAACATGATGACATATACATATGAAAAAAATTTTGGGGGAAAATAAAGCAAGGATAAAAATCATAATATATTCTATGGGCTTCTAGATTCTAGTTTGCATTCCTATTTCTTATTGCCACAAAATAAACCATAAATCTGAATTGGGAGGCCTGTCTACTTACATGCCAACACTTAACTGGCATGCTTGAGAGCCATAAACAATTTATTAGTTAACTCCAAACAGGAAGGCTGAGATGTGTGTTCTTTTTGGAAAACATTAAGTAGGAGGAGAGTTTTTAAAAAGGACAAGAGTCAAGCCTATTAGGATTAAAATTAACCAATCTTTAAAGTATTCCCTAAAGTTGCTACAGCTGAAACTAGAAAATTCTCCCGTTATTTTACCTAAGAAATGGCTATTTTTTCCTGTGTTACTAACCTACTGTAGAATCAGGACATATGCATCACATATTATTACTGATTTTATACTTGCATAAATTGAATATTAAAAAATTCAATCCAGTACTTATGGATGTCCTCAGCATTAAAAAGATGTGATTGGTTTCTGATAAAGCCTTTAGTGGTTGTTATGGTAGGAAGGTGAGTAAGCAACAACAAAAATGTTTAAAAAAAAAAAAAAAAAATCAAACCTAACCAAGTTCTGTAGTATTTTAAACAGAAAGAAGTAAAATGTAGTTATAATTTTGGGTTAAACATTTAACAGTTTTCCTTAAATATCAGCATTCTTTTGGACTTGCACAATTATAAATATACCAAATTCTATTTAGCAATAGTATAATTTAACACCAGGGCATGAAGGAGCTTCTGCCAAAAGGGCATGAGTTTTCTTGAGTGTTCGTTATAGTCAGGAAAACCCTGGTCACCTGTTTCTTGAAATAATAGTAGTATTTCCAACAGGGAAAGAAATGGAGCCGCTTAGCATTGCAGGGGCATGACAGGGATAGGAAAAAGTATGCTTGCTCTCACTCCCTTTAGCTTTTTACATGAAAAGATAAATGTTAGAGACTTTGCCTCCTTCCTTTAAGTCTAAAGAAATCACCAAAGACTTTTTATTGCTATAAGAATTCAATTCAACAAGCATTTATGGAACCACTTAGGTATACAAAATTTTGGATTGCTACTTGCTGCTGGCTTATAAACGCAGTGCATTTGGAACACTCACCTATTAAAAACCACCAGCAAGTATCTTTATATTTTAAATAAGAACTTACAAAGGTCTATTGCCAAAGTGATTCATTGATATAAGACATAAGGTTAATTTAACAGCAGTCTATATAGTTTTCAAAATGTCTTATTGTAATTAGTTAAGTAGATGTTAAATCATTTACTAGAGTAATATTTAAGTATTTAAGGTAAACAGAAAATCTGCAAAATAATATTACAACTAAGACTATAATTCTAAACTAAATCAGAAAATCTGATCCCATGGTTTAGATTTACATGTGGAATATATACCTTATGACATCACACCAAAATATTTAAGCTGAGAAGGGAACCAACTATTGAAAGCCTACAGATTGTCTCACATGACATAAAATACAATAGTGAATCTTAATAATAAGAGAACACAACTACAATTTGCTATTCCAATGTTATTGCTAATTTTAACATCCAACCCAAAACAAAGTAACATAAAATTGATGGATGGAAGGTGGATTAACCTAAATGGTTTATGAGGCCATAAGATGTAATAAAACTACAAAATTATTATTATTGATGAGATAATAAAAATATAACCATAAAGTTTGCCATGCAGCAGGACACAAAACATTTATAATTTGAAATTACCGGGAGTATCAAGGTCATTTTCTAAGTTAGTAAGTTCATCTCCACCTCCTACAACAAAGCCTTCAGGGATCTCCTCGTTAGTATCTATCTCAATATTATCATTTTCATCTGTAGGAACATGTAGCAATAATGTTAGTATATTATTTATATTTTATATCATTCATCCAAAACATTAAAGAAGAAAAACCAGTATTTTAGTAATAGTTATTCAAATTCAGGCCAGACACAGATAAGCAAGTTAAGAAATCAGTTTTAAGTCACTCTTTCACTATTGGATTAACATTTATATTTTACATCCATATGTCAAACATGAATTATCACATCAAAGCAGATGCAAAGGTTTTGACAATTTGCCACACGCTGTCTCTGAATCACTGAGCTCATTGAGTCCCTGTATTTTAAAGTGTAATCTATAAGTAACTCTAACAATGGCACACAAAAATATAAGTTGGTTTGGTGACAAAGTCATCAAATATTTCTAAATTTTACACTTTTATCAGATTATTAGATTTAAATGCAAAAATAAGCACACATTCCTTATATATATACATATTTGTCATTTTTATGAAGGCTTAAATACTTTTATGCTATTAATAAAATATTATCATAAAAACAATATGGACAGATTAAGAGTGAGACTAGCATATACAGTGCCTTTATACAATGGAAAGTTCAAAAACAACTAAGACAATAAATTTTGGTAGAGCAAAATCTGGGAAAAATTATCAACCAAAATTAAATATATGGGAATGAGAAAGTAATACATAATTTTTTATATCCCTAGTAAAATGTTTTGGGTAATAATTAATTAATGGAGTCAATTTTTGACATTAAAGATTTTTAGTAGATATTTTTTCCTCTCCAAATCCTAGTGATATTGTTTCAGTAATTTTGAATTCTATATATTTGAAAAGGCACAGCAGCAATTTTAGTTGCACATTAAAGGTTTAACTTTAATTTCTATCCAACAGACAGGCAATGTACCTTTTGGAGAAATAGCTGTGTAGCCCTGTGATTTGAAGAATACCCCTACTGCTCTGCAACCCAATTTTTTTTTTAATTGGGCAACTTTTATTAGTAGTGAGGTATTCCAAAGATTTTTGTCCAATTGAGAAATTCCAAAATTCTAGTTTGGTTTAATCCATCAACATTTGTCCCTTTCTGAAACTGTACATCTTTAGGCTTGAGTTTTGGCTTCCTAAGTAAATGCTTACTATGAGCATTAATATTAATAACAATAGTTTACATTTATTGAAGACTTCCCATCTACTATGTAAACCATTTGGAAGAAGAAAATAATAAAGAAAAAAGATTGGCCAGGCGCGGTGGCTCACGCCTGTAATCCCAGCACTTTCGGAGGCTGAGGCAGGTGGATCACGAGGTCAGAAGTTCGAGACCAGCCTGGCCAACATGGTGAAACTCCATCACTACCAAAAATACAAAAATTAGCCAGGTGTGGTGGTGTGCGCCTGTAGTCCCAGTTACTCGGGAGGCTGAGGCAGGAGAATGGCTTGAAACCAGAAGGTGGAGATTGCAGTGAGCCAAGATCACGCCACCGTACTCCAGCCTGGGTGAAAAGAGCAAAACTCCGTCTCAAAAAAAAAAAAAAAAAAAAAAAAGAAAAGGAAAAAAGATTGAGAAATGCACCCCCACACGGGGGGGGGGGGGGGCGGGTGGGCAGGGAAGCACAGAGATAAAAACATTGGTAAATGCTTTCAAAGAAATAGCTAAAGTATTATACATGGCTTCATTATTTAAGCACAATCACTTGGGACATCTTTTTGAATCAGCTGTGCTCAGCTAATCAACTATTTGACTCATTTCATAGAAGTGGGCATCTTCAATTTCACTATCCTCAAAACCTGCAAATACGCTAACAAATATTTCTTGTGTGTCAAAAAGGTGTTCAGAACACTTCCTCAGCATTATTCTGTGTCAGATACAGCTTCTATTAATAGCTTTTAGGGATCTAATGCAGTACTTTTTTGCTGCCAATAAGCCTCCACTGATGATTACTGAATACAATTAATCTAGAGTGAGAGTAGAGAATTCAATATTCATTCCTTTATTCAAGAAACTTCTACTGTGTACTGTACACACAATATGCAAAACACTGTGCTAGATGTTGAGGAGATACCAAGTTGTATGAGACATTTATTCTGCCTTAAAGGCATATTCAAGGGACTATAATACCATGTATGGTGGGGGTTACTGGATAAAAATAAGGTACAGAGCAAATTCAAAAGATAAAGAGATTATTCTTTGCCAATGACACCAGGAATTCTTTCTTGGAAATGCTAACCTTCAACTTAGGTCTTGAGAAATGTATAGAATTTCAAGAGGTACAATTGAGGGGAAGGCATTACAGGCATGAATGGAAGAATGGGTAGGTTATGTTCAGAGAATGGTGTAAAGTCCTATTTGGCTCAAGCATACTTAAAGAGAAATAATAGAAGGTAAGACTTAAAAGGCAAACATATAGAGAGTCTTGAAGGACAGAATGGGAAGTTTAACTTTTACTTGGTAGGAATGTAGAGATACTGGTGGTCAACATGATCAGTACTGTGCTTTAGAAGATTAATTTAACAGCAATCTCCATAAGTTGTTTTCAACCGAAGAGCCTTATTGTAATCAGTTGTGAAGTGGGTATAACTTATTAGTAGTAATATAAGTACTGAAGCTTACATCTTTTATCAGAGCAGCTTCATTTATTATTTCTATAATATCGCTCTTGCTCACATTCTCATATGCCTTCTTATGTGAAAGCAAAAGTGGTCTAGGGACTGTGCATAAGAGAGCCCTATGCACGTGACACCATCTGTCATGCAAAATTGCTGACCTAAATGTTGGACTGGAGAATAGAAAGGCTAGAGTCAAGAAATGCAAGTTGGAGACTGTTATAACCCCAAGGCAAGCAGTATGGACAGCCTAACCTAGGATGAAAGAATTGGGAGTAGGTATGACATAACTGGGAAATCAATTGCATGTTGGGTTGTGGGAGAAGGGATACTGAGGAGAGTAAGGGTGAGGCCACCATCAAAATAAACTCTCCAGCCTGAGTGAATAGAATGATGGCATTGCCATGAAAAAAAAATAGGAAAGTCTGGAAATATGGTTGTATATGGGTTCTTTCAGATTCCAGGGATACCCAGGAAATGGTACCTACTTTCTTTACTCACTTATACAGTGCTAGGTTCCTATATGATGTTAAACAGGTGTCATTTACACTACCACTCCCCAGTAATGCTGAGTGGGTTAACTCAATGTTCATATATGTACTGCTAACCTTAGATAAAAGGATTACTATTTGGGACGGCAAGAGTAAAAAGTGATCTATACAGCTCAGGTCTTCGTAAGAATGGGTTTCTACTTTCTTTTCATTCATTGACTTCAGTTTTACAATCAACTTTGAATTCTTTTGAACAGTTAATGTTACATATTTCCTAACACCTGTAAGAAATGCTCTAATGGTATTCTTACAGAACTTAAGTGCATGTGCATGTGTGTGTTTAAAGACACTACACAATATAAATGTATAAATATAATATATAGATCTTTATGGTTCAACACTGAAAACCCAATAGGTGAACAAGGCAGAAAGTAAACTAGAGATCCATTATACAACAGAAGCTGGTTTGCAAGTATGCTATGTACTGTGTGTGCAGGAAAAGGTAAAAGGAGATTTGATATGCACTGAATATGAAAATGCATTCCAGGTGACACTGCACAGCAGTATAAGCAAAATAGATATCCCAATAGTGTGGTCAATAAGGCCAGTCTTATACTTTTTATTTATAGATAAATTGAATGAAACCAAGATGTCTGGTGACAGTTAAATAAGAGAGAGAGAATGTCTGCATTTTGTAAACAGAAAGTGCAGTTATCATTAAAAGCATACTTAAAAATTCCAAAAAAATTTATCGCTTATGATTTTTAAAATTCTCAACAAAAGTCCCCATAAAATTCATTATTTTTTAAGTTATTCTACAGAAATCAAACAAAAGATAAGAAACACAATACAGATATTATGTTATTAATAGAAACTGAAAATAAAAATTATTGAAGGCCTAAGATACTATTTCAGCTCAACAAATTTATTTTCCATAACTGAAATAATAAGGATCATGTAGACATTCTCATGGGCAAAATTAAAAAAAATTTTTTCATTCATCCGAAATGCAAAACAAAGTGTACTACTTTGTCTACAGAAAAAAGAGGCAAAGGCCCACCCGGTGCAGTGGCTCATGCCTATTATCCCAGCATTTTGGGAGGCCAAGGCGGGCGGATCACCTGAGGTCAGGAGTTCAAGACCAGCCTGGCCAACATGGTGAAACTCGGTCTCTACTAAAAATACAAAAATTAGACGTTCATGGTGGCGGGTGCCTGTAATTCCAGCTACTCGGGAGGCTGAGGCAGGAGAATTGCTAGAACCCTGGAGGCAGAGGTTGCAGTAAGCTGAGATAGCACCATTGCACTCTAGCTTGGGCAACAGACTGAGACTCTGTCTCAAAAAATAAAAAGAGGCAAAAACGTCAGTTTAAAGTTAAGCAAATCTAATCTAACTAAAGCAAAGTGATAAGCTATGGAATAAATAATAAGAAAATATGTATCATATATAATATACTTTATAATATATAATATATGTGATATATGACATGATATGTAATATCATCTTAAAACAATGTAGTCACCTTCCTTGCAAATGTGTCCATAGAACATTAACAAAAATTTAATATACATTTGGCCAAAATAAAACATTAATAAATTCCCAAAGCAGAAATTTAGGTCCTATTCCCTGACCACAATACTACACAACTAAAACCAAAAATACTAAACTTTATCAACATCTGTACCTTGTCAGGAAAGATTCATACAACCCACATTGTTTCTTACACAGAATGAGGATTTTAAAATAAGGCCATCACAGGTCTACAGTTACAAAATGAGGCAAAAATGAAAAAAACATATGTAATACACTACCTGATTTTCTCATAAGTCCCACAAGTATGTCAAACAGAGGGTAAGTGAAAGCTAGGCTATGGCTACTAGGAGAGGTGTGATTCTGTTATTTACACAAGAATCAAGCTATTTCTGGTTGCAACAGGATATAGGTCTCTTGATTGCCTGAATACACAGTTATGGGTGACCTAAAATACCTTGTATGTATTTTCTGTGGACATCATGAAGCTGAAGGCACCTCACCTCCAAATTAGTAAGTTTTCTTTGCTCACCAAGGCTGGTTGCTGCTTGAGAACAGAAAAAGTAGGCTTTCACAGGTGAGTTCAGGCAGTGGGTCTGAGTGATGATCATGTTCAATACATTCCCCAGGCTGTGCATCCACCTTATTATGTCAGCTCTTCACTACCCTCTTTTATCACTCTGGACTACTGCTTCGAAAACTTCCTACCCGAGTTCTCCATCTAGGCTGGTCTCAAATTATTTCTCTCTCTTCCTTTCACACTACTCCTTAGCAAAACTTCTCTTTTCAGAACTGATGATTCCTACTAGACCCTAGAAGAGTGGACACTCATTTGTTAATTCTTTCCCTAGACTTACCAACCTCATCAGGGTCATTTTTACTTAGAAATTAGACTCCTGTGAACTCAAGTGATTTTTGAATTTGCTATGCAAGGGTGAGCAAACTACAGGCCAGGGGCAACATCCAGCCTACTGTCTTCTGAAGGTGAATAACAACCAGGCTCATTCATTCATATATTGTTCAAGACTGCAAAGGGCAGTTCAGGCTACAAAGGGCAGAACTGAGTAGCGGGGACAGACAGCACATGGCTTACAAAACCTGCAGTGTTCTGGCCCTTTCCAGGATGTTTGCCAAATCCTGGCCAAGCACAGTGGCTGGCACTGTGTGATAAATAAATGTATATGAATCATTGAATTTCAAAAGGAATTTTACCTTCCTCCTTGTCCTAAAGATTTCTCCACAACTCTCACTCTCAATAGCTAAGGCTTAGACCTTGAGGCCAGAGGAGAACTAGTTTGTTCCATATCCCTTTTATGAAGACAGGCTAAGACCCACCACTGAGGACAGGAAATAGGCCTGTGTCATTTGTCTCAGGTCAACCTTAGTTCTTACAAACAGACTACCATTTGATATGTAGCTGCTTCCAACATCCAAGGTATGCTGTGTCCTATGGGAAAAATAGACCCTGGTCGCTTTGTTCTCCTTCAGGAATAAGAAACCTGACTCCTCAGGAGGTTCTCATAAGTCATTTGTCAAACCCTGCCCCTTCTTCATTTCATCTGGTTTTCCTTGTTCTAGTCTGTATTTCCTTGCCAACTCTATAGATCCAATCCTCACTTGTCCTTTGTTTGCTTTGACTGTTGAATGATGGCAAATTCAGATCTTTACTGTCCTTCATTACCAGGTAGCAACCACACTTTGGGTTGTAACACTGACAGTTTCCTTGCCTAGTCTAGTCCTGGCTTAGCCTCAAGTGTAGTCGGATTATAAAGACAGGACTAACTATATAGCTGACACATCCCATATCATTAATAGGATTTTTAATTCTTAGCCTTCCCAGAGTTTACAAGTCATTTAGCATTGTTATCTGCTCACTACTGGGAAAAACAAAAATAGATACCAAATGCCCGTTCATCCTATTATTACTTGTTCTCCTACATGGTTTTATGATGCCACAGGAAGGTGGCATTAATAGCTTCAGGAAGCCTATCTGGAGCATAAGAACATGGGGTTTTTCTATGATTCAAAGATATAAGGAGGCAAAGATTTATTAAGACTTACTTAGAATATGTGGAGATTTTTAAGATAATAGAAGCATCTAATTATTAATGATAAATGACAGCAAACTGTCATAGTATTACACAAATGTAGCTGTGAATAATTACTGATCTTACTATAAAACTGAAACTGTAGTAGAGAATGTAGAAATTGCAATAAAAATCCTGCATGATAGCAATCAAAAAGGGAAGATGAAGAATTCTTTTTTTTTTTTTTAGACAGAATCTCACTCTGTCATCCAGGCTGGAGGACAGTCACATGATCACAGCTCACTGCAGCCTCAACTTCCTGAACTCAAGTGATCCTCCCAATTCAGCCTCCTAAGTGGTGGGACTGCAGGTGTGTGCCACTATGCCTGGTTAATTTAAAAAAAAAATTTTTGTAGTGGGCGTGAGTTGGTTGAAGGTAATGATTTAATTAAAAAAAAAAAAAAGTGAAAAAAAATTAAAATAATTTTTTTTGTTGCTTTTGTAGCATTAGGGTCCCGTGATATTGCCCAGGCTGATCTTGAACTCCTGGGTTCAAGTGATTCTCCCACCTTTGCCTCCCAGAGTGTTGGGATTACAGGCGTGAGGCACTGCACCCGGCAAGGTGGGTTTCACTAAGATATAGACATTCTGAGAAGACCAGAGGGACAGATACATAGCTGTGTGAGGAAGAAGCTTTCAGATGTATGAGATGGAAGGTTAGATATTATAAGCATTAGAATTTTCTACAGTAAGCTTTTAACATAAGGAATCAATAAGATATAACAGCAATAAGTTTCCGTTTACTTTGAGGAAACTTATCATTGACCTAAGAATAGCTTATCTTTGCTTCAGCCCTTTTAGGCAGGGGTCCTCAAACCTAGGGCCATGGACCAGTACCAGTCTGTGGCCTATTAAGAACCTGGCCTAACAGGGCGAGTGAGCATTACCTCAGTTCAGCCTCCTGTCAGATCAGCGGCAGCATTAGATTTTCACAGGAACATGAACCATATTGTGAACTGCACATGTGAGGGATCTAGGTTGTATACTCCTTATGAGAATCTAACTAATGCCTGATGATCTGAGGTGAAACAGTTTCATCCTGAAACTATCCCTCCTTACCCTCCTGGTCCGTGGAAAAATTGTCTTCCACAAAACCAGTTCCTGGTGCCAAAAAGGTTGGGGACGGCTGCTTTAAGGTCTTATTCGAGTCTTCACTTGCCTACTCTTCAGGGTGATCTTTGCATTCTAAGATTAACTCAGGGCAAATATCTGCCATGTTTTGGTAGATAAGTAGGTTATATACCTTCGAAATAAAAAGCTCACAAGCCTTCTGAATATACTCCTCTTAAAAATGTAAAATGTTCCAAATTAAAGATGTCCAAATTAAGCATCTCTGAAGGTAAAATTAAAATTATCTTTAATTATATATACAGCCGCTGTCCCAACATCAAGCTTAAATTAATCTCTGCAGATACTGAAGAAGACCCTCGCAGAGTAAGGAGACTAAGAAGAAACTGAGATGGGACTTATATAAACTTCTAACATCTCAGGCTATAATGCCAGAATATTGTTAAAACTACTTTCTAAATATCTTGTTTTAAATGAAAATCTTTCATGACAAAGCTCATCACTAATCATGCTATGATTTAGATGTTAGGGACTCAATTACATTTTACATACTCCTAATACAATTAATGAGGAATCATGGGGTATCACAAACCAAGGTATGAGTTTTTTACAAAAGCATATTCTAAGACAGGACTTCTTGAGTATTTTTAAATGAAGCCAAACAGTTGATCTGGAAAACAGCAACAGTTATCTTCTAATTTACTATGCTTCCTTTAGGTGTCTTGCAACATATCAATAGGTTAGAAACTTTGTATTTTTGAAGCAACGTTTTGAAGTAAGAATAAAAAGTCCCAAAAGGTCCACTGTGGATTTCTGGGTTGTCTGTAGAATGATACAAGATTCTTTAACTCACCTCCACATGCCTTTGACCTTTCTTTCAACTTTTCTGCAGCCATTTCACCATAGCTGGGAAGTTCTGACATCTTCACTCCAGATCGAGCTTCTGCTATTAGCTGACGAGCTCTCTCTCTCAGCTGCCGACGTCGCTCTTCATCTTGCTGCTAAGATATATTGAACAGTTGCCAACTCAGTAATTGACAGAAATGCAATTTCATTTTCAATCTGATCATCATGATAGTAACTGGTTTACAGCATGGTGCTTGGCCCACATTATAAATAGGATGCTCTATATCAGTTGGATGTCACACCATTTTTAAAAGACATCCTAGAATCAGATTTTTAAAAACATTTACAAATTATTTTATTAAAATGTCCATTAAAAATACAAACTAAAGAATGTTTGGTAATACATATCACTGAGAAAATATCAGAAATTATTATTAATAAAAGAATCCAGCTTACAGAAAAAAGTCACAATACTGAGGACAGAATTTTAATTCATATTTTTAAAGAATAGAATTTAACTTGTTATTTTTGAAAAAAGGCACAGACCAGTGGCTAAAAGACATCTTTGATAGCAGAAAATGCTGCTATACTATGCTGATCAAATGCTATATAGGAAATGGCATATTTAGGGGGCTAGAGTAAGAGTAGGGATAGTTTATCAGTACATAATTTGATTTAAAAACTATCAACAAGTTTTTCTTTTTGGTAACTCCCTCTCTTTTTAGTAACTCCCTCTCTCCCCAAATGTATACTGAGAAGAAAAATTAAAATCTAATGTGGTTTCTGATATTTAAAATAACTAGACAAATAAGAGAGTTGCTGACTACTAAAAAAGGGATTATTGGCTGGGCACAGTGGCTCACACCTGTAATCCCAGCACTTTGGGAGGCCAAGGCGGGTGGATCACAAGGTCAAGAGATTGAGACCATCCTGGCCAACATGGTGAAACCCTGTCTCTACTAAAAATGCAAAAGAATTAGCTGGGCATGGTGGCACATGCCTGTAGTCCCAGCTACTCGGGAGGCTGAGGCAGGAGAATCACTTGAACCTAGGAGGCGGAGGTTGCAGTGAGCCGAGATCACGCCACTGCGCTCCAGACCTGGCGACAGAGCAAGACTCTGTCTCAAAAAAAAAAAAAAAAGATTATGAAGAATCGCAAATAATCAATGTGAAACTGCTTTGTAAATTGAAAAGCATATAAAATAAGGCATTCCTATGATAAAACAAAGACTGAAATAATCTGGCCCCAACATATCTTTCCTGGGTTATCTCCCCTTAACATCTCCGAACCTCCATAAATCCTTACATCTATTCATACAGAATTGTTTGTGTCATGTAGCTTCATGTACTTGTGGCTCTGAGTGTGTCATTTCTTTTTCTTGGAATGAGCTTCTCTTACCTTATTTAATTTCTACTCATTCTTCCAGATTCAGTTTAAATCCACCAAACCTCCCCTGACTATCCCCCCAACTACTTCCCTAAGAAATAAAGTAATCCTTCCTCTATGTTACTTCAGTACTTTATGTGTGTCTGTGTGTGTATGTTATTTTTTTAAACAATACTTGTCAATTTACATTATAACTTTGTTGGGATGCCTCCTTCACATTAGAGTTGAACTACATCTGATTTACCTTTGTATCTCTGGTCTTTAGTACATAATTTGTGCTAGGTGCTGTAACCATTTCAAGCATGAGAATGTACTATTTACTATTTATACTCTCAAAAAACTTATATAGGGAAAGAGAAAGTAACAATGTTAAGGCAGTATCATCAAAATGACATAAGGGTTCAGAAAAGGGAGAACATTTTTGGCTGAGGGGCAAACAGAATGCATCATGCCATCATGGATTTCAAGCTGGGTCTGAAGAATGAGCAGGATTTGGAATGGGTAGAGATAGAAGTTGGTGGTTAGGTAGGTCAGTGTAGGAGAGACAAGGAGGTAGGAACAGTACAAAAACATAGAGGCAAGAAGGTATATGGGGAAACATAACCTAGTTTTCCTGAACATAGGGCAAAAACAGTTATAGACAAGGCAAGGAAAATACATTTGGGGAGATACTTTAAAGGCCCTGTCCAACAGGGAGAGGAGAGGTGCTTTAATTTTATTCTAAAGACAGCAGGGACCACTGCTGGGCTTTGTTTTTATGCATATGTCTTTTTTTTTTTTTTTTTTTTAAAGTCTAGAGGAATCATCAATTAGAGGTGTATTTGAGAAAGATTAATCAGGCAATGGTGCATAAAATAGACTGGCATAGAAGGATGGCAATAGACTAGTTACGAGGCTCTTATAAGAGTCCAAGGAAACTGTACTGAGATACAAGACTAAGATGGTGGCAATGGGAATAGAAAGAGAAAAGTATAATATATTAGAATTAAAGGCACTAATTCTTGGTAACATCAGATGCAGAAGGGGGGAAAAAAACTCAGAAATTTTTAACTTAGGCAACTAGTAGAACTGTGATGTTCATAATAGAAATAGAAAAACTAAAAGGAACTATAAGAAGCGAGAGAGAGAAAGTTCGTGCTAAGACATATTGGGTTTGAGAAGCTGGCAGGAAATCTGAGTAAAGATGTTAGTAGGTAATTGAGAAATAAAATGGATACTAGGATGTGAGGTCAGACTATGACTACAGAGCTGATGAGTTATAGGAATCCATGAAAGCATTTGAAGAGGTACCCTAGAGAAAAAGGAGCGACACTGAATAAAACATGGAAAACATCTATCTATATCTAGGTAAGATATAGATAAGATATATATTGAAAGAGGACACAGAAAGAGGGAGAAGAGAACTAGAACACTGAAGTATCCAGATAATCAAAATAGCATAGGCTTTCAAGATAAAGGAGTAATCAATTGCAGCCAATGTTAGAGGTTAATGAGTCTGAAAATTTTAAAAGGGCAATGAAACTTGGTGAGACATCGATGTATTTTAAACCACATTAAATAGTCTGTTGCCTTAAAAAACAAACAAAACAAAACTTGGTGACATATCATTAGGGACAAAGGTAGAAACCAATGGGTAGAACTCAAGTCCAGGCAATTTTTTTTCACAAATTTCTTGAGAAATCAAGTAAGCCATCAAAATTAATGGGGATAGGTTAATGGGGATGCCCAATGGACCCAGGGACAAGCCTGAAGCTCCCAGTAGGAAACCAATTAGAAGAACCAAGTAGAGAGACAATTTCAGTCTCAAAAAGAAAAATGACTGCAATGAATTGTATCAATGAGATCACACATAGAATCAAGGAAAATTCAAGTGCAATATGATATTCAAAACATAGAAGGATATAAAAACTTATTTGTTACCATTTAAGGCAGCTTTGAAATAACTCCCACAAAGTAGTAATTGAAGGAAAAGAATAAATTATTTTGTATTTCCAGTGGGAAGTGAATTTTAGAGTAACCAAATAGTCTCAGTCAATAAGGGAAAGCTCTACTATATATATGTGTGTCTGTGTATGTGTGTGTGTGTATATACATATACACACACATATATATGGTAAACCCATGCAAGCTGAAATGCAGTGGTGCAATCACAGCTCACCGCAGCCTTGACCTCCCAGGCTCAAGCGATCCTCCCACTTCAGCCTTCTGAGTAGCTGGAACTACAGGCATGGTGGCCATAGTTTAAAAAAAAATTTTTTTTTTAAGGTTTTGTAGCGACAGGGTCTCCCTGTGTTGCCCATGTTGGTCTCAAACTCCTAGGCTCAAGTCACCCTCCCACTGGGATTACAGGTTTGAGCCACGATGCCCGGCCTAGCTCTACTTTATAAGATATCATTTAATAATGCCCCTAAAAGGTAGAATTATAAAAAAAATCACTTTGCAAATCATAATGAATGATTCTGGCAAGGATCATCAACTGTTATTAAAGCTCTTAGGTAAATGTCTGATGGGGAACTGGATAGTCATGCTGCAGCCAACTGTATTTTCCAAAGATGGCCACAACAGTTATCGCTCATCCCAATGCTCTTCTGCAATGTGACCTTGCCACTCCCTCAATAAGAGGAAGAGTTTAATTCTTCTGAGCCAGCTTTAGTGACTTGTATGTAAGAAACAGAATGTGGAAGTGTTGCAGGTGATTTCCAAGGCTAGGTCAGAAAAGGCCATACCCCTTCTGCCTAAGCTCTCTTGAAATTCTTATATTCTGTCCTCTTTCTGGGAACCCAGCAGTCATACAGTGAGAAGACTAAGTTACATGTAGGTGCTTCTGTTGACCATTCTAGCCAAATTCAGCCTTCAGTCTTTCTGGCGTAGGTCCAGACATGTGAATGAAGAAGGCTTTAGATGACCTCAGACTCTAGCCATTTTGAGCCACCCCCAACTGTTAAAGTCTTCCTAGCTGATGTCTCAGACAATGTGGAACAGAGACAAGGCATGCCCACTATGCCCTGTCTGAAGTCCTGACCTACAGAATTTGTAGAGCATAACAGCAAGACATTTTTTTTTACGTCACTAAGTTTGGGGTGGCCTGTTACACAGCAGTAACAACTGGGACATATGCTTAAGTAACAACACACAGATTACTTTTAGTTGCAAGGGGAAAACCTAATCTGTAAAAAGAGAGGTAAGAACTAGATCAGAGATTAGGGACCACGAATCTAGCATCATTAATGTTGGGTCAATCATATGTTATACGTTTTTTGATATGAAGCACATGAACTGCACACCACCTATAATATTCTACCAAAAATGTTTAAAGTGAATCCACTCAAACTTTAGATATAATTTCATGTTTATCATAAGCACAGGGGATAGAGAAGCATGATAAATGACACAGCAAGAAAACCACCAAATAGATCCAGAAGGTAGGATATTCCAGACAACTGACCTGATCATTTTAATAAGTCAGAGTTAAGAAAACATATGCGACCGGGCGCGGTGGCTCACGCCTGTAATCCCAGCACTTTGGGAGGCCGAGACGGGCGGATCACGAGGTCAGGAGATCGAGACCATCCTGGCTAACACGGTGAAACCCCGTCTCTATTAAAAATACACTTAAAAAATGAGCTGGGCGTGGTGGCAGGCGCCTGTAGTCCCAGCTACACGGGAGGCTGAGGCAGGAGAATGGTGTGAACCCAGGAAGCGGAGCTTGCAGTGAGTGGAGGTCGTGCCACTGCACTCCAGCCTGGGTGACAAAGCAAGACTCCGTCTCAAAAAAAAAAAAAAAAAAAGGAAACATATGCATAGAAAGAGATTTGGAAGGGTATATGCAAAGTTGTCATGGTGAAGATATCTGGGTATCAAAATTTGACATTCGTATTTTCTTTTGACTTCCTTTTCTAATTTTCTAGAATACACATATACTACTCTTATAATAAAATTTATTTTAAAAAATAATCTTGACTAGTCGTGGTGGCACACACTTAATAATCCCCGCTACTCAGGAGGACTGCTTGAGTCCAGGAGTTCAAGACCAGCCTGGGCAACTGGGCTACATAGCAAGACCCTGCCTCAAAAAAGCAAAGCAATGTGATGGTATGCTTCCTGAAGTGTATATTACGGTAGGGGCAAAAGAAGAGAGGTCTAACATTCAAGTGAAATTTTATTAGTATCTGGAGACACAAGCTTATTCATAGGTGAGGAATAGTATGCAATAGGCATAGTGAGACCGAAGATGCAAGAATAACATTAAAAAAATCCTCAGTTTACTATCAGTATTTCTGTTTTTCTTTTTTAAGTTTGAGACAGGATCTCACTCTGTTACCTGGGCTGGAGTGCAATGACACAATCATAGCTCACCGTAACCCTGACCTCCCCAGGCGCAGGTGATTCTCCCACCTCAGCCCTGTCTCCACCCCAAGTAGCTGGGACCACAGGTGTGTGCCACCATGCCTGGCTAATTTTTGTAATTTTGTAGAGATGGGGTTTTGTCATGCTGCCCAGGCTGGTCTCAAACTCATGGGCTCAAGTGATTCATGCACCTTGGCCTCCCAAAGTGTAGGGATTACAGGCATGAGCCACCACATCTGGCCCACTATCAGTGTTTCTAAACTTGAAAAATATACTAGGAATAAAAGAAATTACAGGATTGATAATGGTGAGTTTGATGATGGCTGCTGCTATCTCCTGAGCATTTATGTGCTATGTACTTTATGTGCATAATATTTAATTTTCACATCTTATTTTTACCACTAAGAATATTTAAGTTTAGAGTCACAGCATTCCACAGCTAGACCTGATGCCAGAGTCAGGTATTCAGCTCAGGTCTGTTTTACTCCAGAGCCCCTGCTCTTAACCACTAAACTATATGATTCCCAAAGTATCAAATTATATGATCAAATGAGGAAAATGGAACTTTTACTAAACTTTCATCTTTCAAATTTATGAAAAGTTAAGAGTACTAATAAAAAACCATTATTTAATATGCCTCAGGCAACTAAGTTTTAAGTGTATTCCACTGACTGAATAATAACTTCTTACATAGCTGGAATTTAGTGATTCAAACTAAAATGAAGGGTCATTTTTACTGAGTTAAAATGAAAGAAATGATTCTAGTTTTCTGAATATGAAATGGCAACCTAATTTTTCTCACAAGCTGTCACCTTCTCTATCCCCCAATACTCCCATCTGCACATTTTTCCCAGAGCTTACCAAGAGTGCAATTTAAAGTAGGCAATCGTTAATAAAACCAACTCTAAATACTAATTAGGAACACTTTATCAATTTCCATGTAAATTGTTTGTTTGTACTTATTTACTCATGATTGTTCACTATACAATAGAAAAAAATGCAAATGAACAAATCAGAATGTAGCCCTAATGGGACTTTCTGTTTATAACCATTAGCCCAGAGGTGTGCTGTAATTCAATTCTCAAGTAGCAAGATTTAGCCTCATTAACAGACTGCAAGGGCAGGTTACAACTCATAAAACCCTACAGTAAACAAAGTTTATGGACACAGCACAAAATCTTGAGCCTGATTGACAGAATTCTAGTTCCCTATCAGATTGCCTTAATTTACTTTTCTACTAATGTCCTAACACCACGGAGACAATTTTGCTTGGGCCTGAAGCTCTCCAGTGGGATGGCGTATCTGTGTTGTTTGTTTTCTCACCCTTTAACTTCCCTTAAGACAAAAAAAAAAAAAAAAACTGAGAAAATAAAAGTTAATTGTTAAGGGCATGAAGGAAAAGCTTGTAATTATAGTAATTGATTATGCCACCAATTTTAGTTTAATTGATAGCACTAATTTTTAGTTTATTAGTCTCCAGGTTCATCGTAAGTAGTTCATTTTAATTTTTATATGTAGGCTCCATTAAAAGATATTTTGCAATAACACTGAAAGAATAGATAGCAATACAATCTATGCATTTTTTTAACTCAAAATAGCCATACTGTTTATGTCTAAGGATAAAATGACCAGAGAGTAGGGACAATGATTATCTTATTATTTTTGTATAGCGTTCAACACAAACTGCTCAAATATGTTCATAATATTTCTGACAACGAGTTTGTCTAAACCTAAGAAATGTGTTTTTGAAAGCTGCTTTGACCATTCTACATTCAAAAAAAGACAGTGACTCATAGCTGTAAGTAAATCATGTTTATCATGTGTGCTGGAAAAAAAAAATCTTTTCACTGGGTTGCAGAGGCAAGGCAACTTAGAAAACTGCTGTTACTTAAAAGATAAGTACACTTCAAAAATCCAATACATAGGAAACCCATATATCTTTCATTTACTTATGTAGTCTAGATAGACTTAAATAAATGGAAGTAGTTAGACTTCCTATTTGTAAGAATGGGTCTGATGACATTCACCTTTTCCTATATGGTATTATTTAGAGTTAGACTGAGTTATAAAGGATAATCTTGCTTTTGTAAGATGGATGTGTATTCTTTGGAGGGTTTGATAGAAGCTGTAGTTTTGGGAGGTCTCCCTCCCCATGACTATCTTTTTACAATTTGTAACAAATTTTTGAGTAAATACTAGCTCTGTGCCCTGTGTGTTTGCTCATGTATATGTGTTATCTCATTTACTCCTTACAACTCTGTGAGATAGCTGCTATCCTTCCAATTTGATAAAAACTGAATCTCACTTAAATATACCGCCCAAGGTCATACATCTTGTAAATGGCATAGTAAGAATTAAAATCAGTGTCTGTTTGATATCAAAGCACTGGCCCTATCTATTACATAACTGCTATTCAGAGCATTTTCTGAGGCCCTACAGTGATTATGATTTTTTAAAGTCCCAGTTCTTTATGTATACTTGGGTTATACAAATCAGTTTAAATTTCCCTTTGTGCCACTGAATACAGAGAGATGATGAGCAACTAATTTGTTTACATTCACTTAAAACTTAGGTTCCCAATCTTAAATTAAAAGCCTTTAGAAAAGTGGTAAATGTATTTAAGCTTTGCTTTTCTCTTTGCTAACATCTTCAGGATAAGGCAAAAGTCCTGCTACAGTGCAAAAGGAGTCCTGTTTCAGTCCAGTGAATTTGAAATATTCAAATTTAGATGGATCAGAACTAACCACTTTGGACATAAACTTTAATAATATTTAGCCCTTTCACAGCATGTCTTCAAGTTACTATTTTCCTTATCATTCTGAAATGGTCTACAATCTGCCATAGATAGATGCACTAGTAAAACTTCACAATTTAAGGACAAACTCTTCAAGAATAAGTAATGTAATTCCTTGTTTCCTTTCCATAAAAATGTATTGGTATGCAATTTTTATATTTCACAGTTCACCGACATCTAGGCAAGCTTTCTTCCACTGCTTCAATGGTGCTACTTTTAATTTTATCCTCCTTAGTCGTAGTAATTAAAGTGATCAGCAGTGGCATCCCAGCGGCTTTGACACAGCTACAACCCCCTAGCAGACTTTTGCTTTTAAGGGGAAAGGGAAGAAAAAGACTGGAGTTTCATTTCACAGAGAACAAGAAAATCAAGCTTCTCCAATCCCCAACTTTATT
>NC_132917.1:53951026-54111026 GCF_047675955.1 Chlorocebus sabaeus | reverse complement strand
CCTGTAATTACAGAAAGTTCTATTGGACAGTGATGACTTAAAGCCTCTCTGAAGTTGGGAATAAGGAAAGGAAGCCCTGATAGCACCACAGTTTTTCAGCACTTTTCTAGACTAGGTTTGAATCTATGCAATGGTCAAGAAAGGAAAATGAGATCTAAACAATGGAATGATTGTCTCTGGAAAACCCAAGGAAATAAAATAAATATATATTTGAACAAATAAATGATTTAAAAATATGATATGAAAATATATAATCAGATTCACATATATTTGCACTAGTAATCATCAGAGCAAGTGAGAAAGGGCTTCCACTTAAAATAGAAACAAAGAATAAGATATTTTAAAATAACAAGAATGTGCAGTAGCTATATGACAAGCTAAACCTGTGATTAGGCCTCAGTGCAGTAGCTCCCACTTGTAATCCCAGCACTTTGGAAGGCCAAGGCGGGTGGATCACTTGAGGCCAAGAGTTTAACACTACCCTGGCCAACATGGTGAAACCCTGTCTCTACCAAAAATACAAAAATTAGCCAGGTGTGGTGGCGTGCGTATGTAGTCCCAGCTACTGAGGAGACTGAGGCATGAAAATCACTTGAACCCAGGAGGCCGAGGTTGCAGTGAGCTGAGACTGCGCCACTGTGTTCCAGCCTAGGTAACATAGTGATAGTCTGTCTCAAAAAAATAAATAAAATAAAAATGTGATTAGGAGCTAAAAAGAAAAATTAATCAAGAGACATATTTTATATTATTTGATGGTAAAATATTATAAATATGTCACTCTCCCCAAATTAATCTTCACATTTAACATAATTCCAATAAAATGTCAAGTTGCAAAAATTTCTACAATTTGACAAATTATTCTCAGACATATCTGGAAGATAATCAGCTGTTAGACTAGCCAAAAAACTTTGAGAAAAAGAGGGGTTTTGCTTAACCAGACATCAACTGAAGCATATTATAAACCCTCAATAATCAAAACAGTATAATTCTGGCACAGAAATAGATCATAGAACTAAATTTAAAAGTTTAGGGACAGACCCAATTATTTATATGGATTATTGTTTATGACAAAACCAGCATCTTAAATTAGCAGGGGAATGAATTATTTAACAAAGTTTTTTAGAAAAAATTAAAGTTAGATTCCTGGCTCATAACACGTAAGAAAAATTCTACATTGGCTAAAGTCTGTAGTGTTAGAAACAGATGAAAACAGAGCTGAATAATTTAAAAATATTTGTATCAGGGAGGAATTCCTAAGCCTGATCCCAAATGCAGAAACCATAACAAGACTGACAGATTGGACTCACAGAAATGTGAAACATAAATGTAAAATGTTGATTTTTTTGGCACAAACTCCATATAAAGACAATTTTTAAATGACCTAATTTTCATCAGCATAAGCTTTATTAAATACATTTATTTATTTTATACATAAATACAATGGAATATCTTGCAGCCATTAGTAATGATAACAGGGAAATATATTTACTGACATGGAAATAGAGTCAGAAAAATGATTACACCTAACTATGCACAGTATGCTTCTAGTTTTATAAGAAATTATATACCTTGTTATAAATTTACACAATTTATTGTGCAGTCACAAATCTGGAAGAATATATGCCCAAACCACAATAGCAGTTATCTACAAGATGGTATCATAATAGGCATTTTTCTTTTGATTTAATCTGTATCTTCTCATTTTTCTAAAAGTAAATATGTATTACTTGGGTAATAAATGAAATGTATTTTTAAGGTCTTATGATAAAATAGCCAAGACACTCAACAAAGTAGGCATCAAATGAACATACTTCAAAATATTAAGAGCCATCTATAACAAACCCACAGCCAACATCATACTCAATAGGCAAAAGCTGGAAGCATTCCCCTTGAAAACTGGCACAAGACAAGGATGCCCTCTCTCACCATTCCTATTCAACATAGTACTAGAAGTCCTAGCCAGAGCAATTAGGCAAGAAAAAGAAATAAAAGGATTCCAAATAGGAGGAGGGAAGTCAAACTTTCTCTCTTAGCAGACAATGTAATTCTACACCTAGAAAACCCCACAGTCTCTGCCCAAAGGTTCCTAGATCTGATAAACAACTTCAAAGTTTCAGGATACAAAATCAATATATAAAAATCAGTAGCATTTCTATGCATTAATAACATCCAAGCTGAGAGCCAAACCAAAAATGCAATTCAATTCATAGTAGCCACAAAAAGAATAAAATACCTAGGAACACAGCTAACCAGAAAGGTGAAAGATCTCTACAATAAGAATTACAAAACACTGTTGAAAAAACATCAGATATGATACAAACAAATAGAAAAACATTCCATGCTCATAGATAGGAAGAATCAATATTGTTAAGATGGCCATACTGTCCAAAGCAATTTGCAGATTTGATGCCATTCCTATCAAACTACCAATGACATTTTTCACAGAATTAGAAAAAAGTATTCTAAAATTCATATGGAACCAAAAAGAGTTGGAATAGCGAAAACAATCCTAAGCAAACAACAAAAACAGAAAACACAAATCCAGAGACATCACACTACCTGACTTCAAGCTACACTGCAAGGCTACAGTAACCAAAACTGTACTATACTGGCACAAAAACAGACACATAGACCAATGAAACAGATTAAAGAACCCAGAAACAAAGCCACACACCTTCAGCCATCTGATGTTTGACAAAGTTGACAGTAACAAGCAATGGGAAAAGGACTCCCTGTATTCAATAAGTGGTGCTGAGATAACTGGCTAGCCGTATGCAGAAGATTGAAACCGGACTTCTTTCTTTCACCATATACAAAAATCAATGCAAGACGGATTAAAGACTTAAACCTAAAACCGAAAACTATAAAAACCCTAGAAGAAAACCTAGGAAATGAGATTCTAGACATAGGCCCCGGCAAAGATTTCACGACAAAGACTCCAAAACAATTGCAACAAAAATTGACAAGTAGGACCTAATTAAATTGAGGAGCTTCTGCACAGCAAAAGAAACTATCAGCAAACAGACAACCTACGGAATGGAAGAAAATATTTGCAAACTATGCATCCAACAAAGTTCTAATATCTAGAATCTATAAGGAACTTAAACAAATTAACAAGCAAAAACAAAACAACCCAATTAAAAAATGGGCAAAGATGGCTAGGCATGGGTGCTCATGCCTGTAATCCCAGCACTTCAGGAGGCTGAGGTGGTAGAACTGCTTGAACCCTGGAGTTCAAGACCAGGGAGATCCTGTCTCTACAAAAAAATAAAAATAAAAAAATAATGAGGAGTGGTGGCACGCACCTGTGGTCTTAGCTACTTGGGAGGCTGAGGCAGGAGGATCACTTGAGCCCAGGAAGTTGAAGCTATAGTGAGCAGTGTTCATGCCACTGCACTCCAGCCTGCCTGGGCAATAGAGTGAGATCCTGTCTCAAAAAAAAGTAGGGGGTGTGGGGTGGGGGGCAAAGAACATGAACAGATACTTCTCAGATGAACACATACACAGAGCCAACAGCACATGAAAAAAAATGCTCAACATAACTAATCATTAGAGAAATGCATATCAAAACCACAATGAGATGCCACCTCATACCAGTCAGAATGGCTACTATTAAAAAGTCAAAAAATAACAGATGCTGAAGAGGTTGCAGAGAAAAGGGAATGCTTATACACTGCTGGTGGGAATAAATTAGAAAGCAGTTTGAAGATTTCTCAAAGAACTTAAAACAGAACTACCATTTGACCCAGAAATCTCATTACTGGGTATATACCCAAAGGAATATAAATAATTCTACCATAAAGACACATGCATATATATGTTTATCACAGTACTATCCACAAGAGCAAAGACATGGAATCTAGATGCCCATTAATGGTGGAATGGATAAAGAAAACGTGGTAGATATACACCATAGACTACTACACAGCCACAAAAAGAATGAAATAATGTCCTTTGCAGCAACATGGATAGAACTGGAGGCCATTATCCTGAGTGAATTAATGCAGAAACAGAAAACCAAATACCACATGCTCTCTCTTAAAAATGGGAGCTAAACACTGAGTACACATGGACACAAAGAAGGGAACGACAGACACTGGTGACCACTTGAGGGTGGAGGGTGGCAGGAGGACGACCATCGAAAAACAGGTACTAGGCTCATTAGTTGAGCAACGAAATCATGTTTACACCAAACAACTGTGACATGCAATTTACCCATGTAACAAATCTGTACATGTATCCCCTGAACCTAAAACAAAAGTTGCAGAACAAACAGCCATGACATTAAAAAAAAAAAAAAAAAAAAAAGTGAGAGGCAACTTCTATTTAAATGAGTTTATTTCTAGATGGTGAGATTAGGTGATTTACATTTACTTCTTTATATAAACTTTCTGAATATTTTTATACAAGAATATATTTACTCTTGTCAAAATGAAATAAACGTAATTTATCAACTGTGTTAGGCTACTGTGCTGCTGCAGATTACACACTACTTTAGAAAAGGAATCTGCTGACCACATGCGTGAGGTGACTAACGAGGAATGCGTATTAGCTCCTCTGTACCACATCCTTGCTGCCTGGGTCACATTCAATAAGCTATGTGTCAGAAATTAAGCCATTTTCTTTGTATTCATTGGATATGGTAACTCCTGTTTTGATGCTGAGAGCTGGCAAGCAGATCATAAAGCCTGGAAGACAGACCACTACCTAAGATGATCATAACTGGGTTTTTCCAGTCTTAGTAAAGCACAAGGAAATGCATTCTCAGTCAGCCAAGCAGGGAAAAGGAGATTACAGCAGAGGTCCCAGGATGACAGGTGAACTCAAATTAAAATTGAAAAGCAGAAATTCTATGTGCAATTTGATATGTAATCTATGACAATTATTTTCTATAATGTGAAAGGCAATCCATCCACTTGATTATCCAAAGATCATGCTCACCCTATGTGTATTAGGCAATGAAATTAGCAAATTTTCTAAAAGATTTTGCATCCCCAAAAATAAATAAAACCTGGGCCATATGAAGATCACTGAGATAAAAGTCTCCAGCTTCAGATTTTAAAAAATCCAAAATTTGCCTCTGCTAAAAAACTAACACTACCATGCCATCACCACTACTAGTATACCAAATTCATTTATTCTTCATTTGTTTATCCCTTCATTCATCTACAGTGAACACCTAACTATGTGCCAAGCACTATGGCAGGCAGTGAGTGGAGCTTACAATCAGCCCCTGGTTGAAATTCTGCCGCAAATAAATTAGCTAGAAATAAGTCAGAAAAAAGAGAGAGAGAGAGAGAGAGAAAGCAGAGTTCTTGGCATCATGAAGCATACTAGTTTGCTCTATTTGCATTTTCAAGCACTGATTATGTCTTACCCTGCTGGTCAATTAGAGATGCAATAATGAGCCTTAAAGTTGCACTATAATGCAATACATAGACAAATAAATGGTAGACATCATTTAGACATTGGAAACGCTGGTGAGTCTAGAGTTTGGTAAATAAATTACTTCTTATAATATTGAAATATTAAAATTAAATATAACCAGTAATACATGAAGATTTGAACATCATAGTTTCCAAAGTAAAATAAAATTAAAATAATATGCTCAAACACAGAACTGACAACACTAACCACAGCCAGGACTGGATATAAAAGACACCAAAGCTGAACTTCCCAATCATACTTTAAATCAAACTAAGTAGATTAGGATGCCAAGTAGATGGGATTAGCAGAGCAAGAGCTAACAGCAGTTAGGTTTTTCTCTTAAAATAAAACACATATCAAACTTACATATAATGCATATTTTGTATAAGTTAAATATCATTGTAATGCTACACTTTAAATATCACTGTAATGCTATACTTTAAGTGTCTTTAGAATTGAAAAACTATTTGCATGTTTAAATACATTGAAATTTGGTTTTGGAGCCCAAAGTATTTATTTATTTTTGCCATCAGGAAACTCTATAACAGTATTTCTTCAACAAAAATTTATGACTCTATTATTAAAGGTCTTCAAATTCTTGATGTTTTAAAAAATATTTCTGTTTTAATTTTTATGACAATCGATAAAAAGAAATGTAAGGACAGTCTGCGTCTTTCAGATGACCCCATGCAACTGCGTACTTCATGAGATTTTTGTGCAGTCGTTTGTATGTACAATTGTGTTTACATCAGTTGACTTCAGGGAAATCTGTATAACCAGAAGGAAGGCCCTATGGTCCAAATAAGCAGAGAGGTGAAAGAGACGAGTGCCATCTTTGCCTGTACCAACTCATATCAATTTATTGGAAATAAGTATGGTCATAAGTATGCAAAAAAAGAATTTTTCTATTCCTGAGCCTAGCAGCAATTGTGTCAGATGCCTATTTAATGAAGATGTCAATTAGGCTAACTTTACCTTCAAGCAATGGAGCTTTAAAGAGTTACCAAGTGATACATCTTTAACCTGCTATTCCGAGACTGCGCACTGGCAGAGTTTCACTAAAAAAAAAAGACTTACTGAGCCTAATTTCCAATTAGAGACTGAAAATTATTAATATTATTTTGAATAAACAATACAGGTACTTAAAATACTTATGCAAATGGATATTTGTTAGATATGTATTATCAAAATTCAAATACAGAAACAGATGAACCATCCAGCTGGATTTGTGGCAACATCTTTCTACTATAATCCCCTAAATCAACAACTATTTCAGCAAAGCAGAGTCACTCATCCCACTAAAACATACTGGAAGTGAATTATAACACTGTTCATTTGAATTATAATGGTTTTGTAATCCTGTTTATATTTATTATTTTAGTTTTCTTTGTATAGAGTTATAAGCACAGAAATTATATGTTTGTATATATTAAGTAATGTAATAAACAATATAAGTAATATAAGTAACATAATAAAAGCGATTTCGGTCCACACTGGAAGTCCAGGAATTTTATTTTTCTAAAAGAGGATGAGATATATTTCTCAACTTGGGGTACTCTGCTTTATGATATACATTAGTTTTATCAAGGATTTAAGAGAAAAGGAAAGTAGTACTATGGTTCTCTGTTAATTTTTTTTTTTTTTTTTTTTGAGACAGAGATTCTCTGTCACCCAGGCTGGAGTACAGGGGCACAATCTCAGCTTACTGCAACCTCTGCCTCCCAGGTTCAAGCAATTCTCCTGCCTCAGCCTCCCGAGTATCTGGGATTACAGGCACCAGCCACCATACCCAGTTATATTTTGTGTTTTTAGTAGAGACGGGGTTTTGCCATGTTGACCAGGCTGGTCTCAAACTCCTGGAGTCAAGTGATCCGCCAGCCTCAGCCTCCCAAAGCGCTGGGATTACAGGTGTGAGCCACTGTGCCGGCCTTTATTTAAATTTTATTTCTTGATTGCAGAGTAAGTTTTTTGCATCCTTGCTTCTGCTTTATTGCCCAACTTCAAAGCTCAGTGTGGCAGGAGTAGAGTCAAGATGGCCAGAAATGGTGGGATGCAATCAGGAAAAGGAACCCCTTTTTAAAAAGTCTCTATAGTGAATTGTAAAAGCTTTCCTTTTTTTTTGTCTCAAACTGAACTGTCAGTTTCTGAAGAGATAGGACAGTGCCAACACCTGTTACAACTGAGAGGCTTAATAAATGTTTGCCAAATGAAAGAATGAACCATTCCAGGTCATTCTGGTCATTCTCTCACTTAGCTTATTCTAGTCTGGTCCAAAGAAAATGCATCCAAACAATGTCTTAATATTGTTATTTTAATTATATATGACATACCTTCTAAGAAGTGTACTTGACGACTGATCAAAGAGTCACAATTGGTTATTAAGTGTCAAGATTCTTAGAGACTTACCTCTGGAGGAGGCTCTCTGAATGATAACAATGCTAAAATGGTAAGAATAGTATATTCAAATTTTCCAGAGAAAATAAAACATGAATTGTTATCCCCTTTCCATTAAAATTATTAACTATAAAACAATAAATATAACAACCAAGAGTCAGAAGGCAATATGGAATTAAGATAAGCAGTACATTAAACAGCAATATTAAAAATGCATTATTTAAATATATTTTTTTAAATCCAATAGTTCACAAAAATGAAAAGTTTCTCTACCTCTCCCCAATGTCATATTTTAAGAAAACAGATTTTTTTTCAGTTTCTGGGTGGTACTAACTGAGAAGCCAGCAAACATTCCTAGCTTCATTCTTAAGAACTGATGAAATACATCTGTAAAAATAAACAGTTTTAAAAGCGGAGCTTGCCAAAAAAAAAAAAAAAAAAGCAAAAGCAAAAAATTGTTTTTGTCATTTCCTCAATACTTTCATAAACAAGAAATCAAAGTAAAATCCAATAAACTTTATATTACAAGCTGCCTCAATGAACATATATGCACACACACATAAAATCACACAATTGGGTATGAGGACACAGTGTGACAAATGCCTACACCCATAACATTTAATTTATGACATAGAATATTATGTAATGTTGTATACATATAACAATTTTTCTTCTTACTTTTCTCTATAACTGAAACCTATACTGAGCCCTGAAAAAAAAAAAAATCTCCCTTTTTTGTTCAAAATCTAAACAAATTCTTACCAGCAGGCTATCTAATGAGTTAAGTGAATCATTAAGCCACTCTTTCAATTTGTGCTTCTGCAGCAAAGAGGCCTTTGGAGCTAAGAAAATAATTTTTGTTGTATCCTGCTCTTCTGGACAAAAGCTAATTTCCTGCCCAACCATGGGAGTCACATGATTCTAAGCTAATGGAAAGTCATGTAGAGATCAAGCTCTAACAACGAAAAAGAAACACCCGCATCCCCAACCCCGCACCCCTGGCTCCCACAGCCACACAACAAACCTCCATTCACTATGCTAAGGATTCTAAAAAGAAAAAAGAAAAACATAGATGGAAGTCTGCCACAGAAAGTAAAAATCAGAAATGTAAGACTAAGAGTAGTATGTTATTCACATCAGGATCAAACTCAGAAATCAGAGAGACAGAGGGAAGAAAAGGGGAGGGAAAGAGGAAGAACCACTTTAGGGATACAGGAGGAAAATAACTAAAAAGATTTTTTTAGTGTGAATTGAATTACAGAAGACAAAAACTTGGTGACAAAAAAAAAAAAAAAATAGAGAGTGAGTGTAACTAGAAGACTCAGACTGGATCTTGAGGGTCAGATGAAAAGCAAGCTTGACGTCAAGGAACAGCAAATCACATGCAGACCATAACCCAGAGAATACATTTCACGGATCTGTGTGAGGTCCTGGAACACTCTGTGTTGTAACAGGCTTAGGATTGTAGAAATTGCACAGGATGACAAGTTGTTTGACCTTCTCTCTCTAATCTACATTTTGGCCGCTCTTCTAAGTATGCATTCAAAATTACCCAATATTGAATGCATACACAGAACTTGAAAGCTGAGTTTCAAAGAACAAACGAGAACAATACCATTGCAGAAGACCCAAAAAATGTTCTGGAAAAAATCCTAACTTATAAGAATTATGGTTTATGACTTTTATGTTTCATGTCCTATTCACTCAATTTTGGAGTGCTACAGTATAATTCACATCTTTATTACTGCAGAGTTGCACTAAATATTGAATCCAAGTTAGTAAAAATGATAACTACCATTACCTTTAATTTGGCTCATTGACAGTAACATATGCAAGATGCCTGTGATGGTACATTTTATATGTCAACTTGGCTAGACTATGGCGCTTAATTGTTTGGTCAAATTTTAGTCTAGAAGTTGCTGTAAAGGTATTATGTAAATATGATTAACATTTACAATCAGTTGAATTTAAGTAAAGCAAATTACCCTCCATAATGTGGGTAGGTTTCACTCAACAAATTGAAGAATTTAAAGAGCAAAGACTGAGGTTTCTGAGAGAGGAAATTCTGCCTCTAGACTACAATGTAGAAGTTCTACCCATTTCCAGGCTTCAGAATCAAGACTACAATATCAACTCTTATTTGAATTTCTAGCCCGCCAGCCTTGCCTACAAATTCCAACTTGCCCACCATTATAATCGCATGAGCCATTTCCTTACATTCTCTTTCTCTCTACAAACACACACACATACACATATACATGTAATACACACATATATACATATAATAACTTGAGATATAGGCATACATATACCCATATATATCTCTATATAGATATCTATATATACATATATACAGATACATATACTCTCCCTCTACATATATACATATATATACAGGCACATGCATACATATATACACACACAATTGGGTCTGCTTCTCTAGAGAACTCTAATACAATGCCCCCAAATCATAACAAAAAAAAGCACTGCATTCATCCTAATATTATGTAAATTCTATAACTTGAGAAAAACATTGACTACCATCAAATTTACAAAGTTTTCAGGTCACTCAAAAAGCCTGCCCTGAACAATATGGATGGAGCCCATGAAAGTTCCCTTTATGGTTTATAGCTTTTATTAGACATATTGAGAGTTTAAAACAGATTGCACCCCCTACAGGGGAACATTTAGTTTGCATTTCTAAATTACATTTTGGAGTGAGTAGGTGAATTTTATTTACTCTACAGTTATGGAAAAAAATCACAAAGAGGATTAGATTGAGGTAAAGTGAAAATGGGTCGGTACACCTGTTTCTGGGAAACAAAAAAAGAGACACCAATGCAATGGAGAGTTTACAAAATACTAATAGACACCTGGCCTAAATAAAGGATATCATTTGTGAAAACCACAAGTCTTAGGTCTGTCAAAGCATCAAGGACGTTATCTTGTTTTTAAAGTGCCTTTTAATACATTCGTTCTGAATCAAACACAACAGAGATACCGTTTCTAATTAGACCTTTATCTAAGTGACAGGCAACCTAATTAAACAAGAACACATGATAACATAATCTGAATAAAAGCATTTTAGAATCACAGGACTTGAAAATAAATTTTAATTGGATAGGAGAATAATTCAAAGTAGTTTTCCAAGCACGACCAGCAATGGCGGTAAATAATAGATCTAAATTATGGTTCATGGTATCTGCCTCTAATGCACAATGTCATTCATTGTGAATATTTAAGAAAACTATTTGCAAACAAATTACAATGATATACTGAGCCCAAGGCCCCAAACTTAAAACCCAAATGTCTTCAAGGACAGGGGAATTAGCAAAAATGTGGAAAGTTTCAGGTATAAGAAGAGGGTGAGGAGGCAGTGTGCATGCCCCATCAAAAAGCAAGCTTACATTAAAATGATGCAACAACTTTATTCCTTCTCAACAGAATGCATCAGTGCTAGGCAGAATTCAACAAGCACCTGCTAGTTCATGATTCTTGGACTAGACAATAGAAGTAAATTAGAATGATAAATACAGGAATTATTAAAGAGAACATGGCCATAAATATCCAGGAAATATATATACTCAAAAAAGGAGTTTATGTTTGACAAGTACATTTTTCATAATTATCAATATACATTAACCCTAAACCAAAGCTTCTATCATGTGAAAAGTACAAAATCAGCTGCAGATGAATATCCTGACCCAATTAGGCAAGACACTTTGGTAAATCTGTGTAGACTAAAGGCTCCGAGAGGAGAGTTGAACTTCAGAGGGGTAGAGGGGAGGAGAATTTCAGAAAAGGGATTTATAAAGGGATGAAAATATTTGGAAGACATTGGTAAAAAGGAGATACTTGGGAAGGTAAATCTAAGTCACTATAGAAAGAAGGTTGAAGAGCTGCGTCTTCACCATCTGGGCCTCTGTGGAAGAGCTGAAAATACCCTACAGCAACAGGATGTGACTGCTGCCTCATCTGGGAAGATAGATCAACTCAAGCCATCTCAAAGAGGTGACGGGTAGATGTATAATAGGAGCAGGTGAGGAGAGGAGAATGTATAACTGGTATCATAAGAGGATATGCAAAGAAAACAGTAGGTCAACCTATAAGAAACCAAGCCTTCTCTTCCTTGCAGATGGTCTATCTGCTTCTCTCTGGGCATCATCTTGGATGCTGACTGCTTTTTGTGCTTGTTCCCTCTCCAGTCCCAGATGATGTCTCAGAATTTTTTAGACCAGCTCCCATGGGTTACTGGCAATATCCACCATGGCCTCACAGACTTTACTCACCACACCTATGCAGGTGCTTGAGAATACACACTCCCTGACCTAAGAAAGCAAAGAAACTTTGTAGACATTTAAGGGACTTAGCAGTTCAAAAGAGGGAAACCAGAATGGAGAGATAGGCAACTTTTACAAAAGCCAAATTAATGGAAAAAACAATAAAAATGCAGTAAGAATGTTTAAGGGGATACACAAGGAGAATAACTACAAAAACTCAAGGAGAAGGTGCCTATGAGAAACACGAACTCTAAGGCTTAAGTTCCAAAAGGATGTAAAATGAATGGCTGGTATTAAAAACCAAACTAGTAAACTGGAATATGAAGCAAAGGAATTATCATATCACAAATCAAAAATAATGAAGAAATGTCAATCAGTAGTGAAAATATAACAGACATACAGGACAGATTCAGGAGGCCTAATAAGCAAATAGCATTTCCAGAAAGAGAGAAAAGGGCAGAAGCAATAATCAAATAGGAAAACTCTGAAGTGAAGAAAGAACTGAGTTTTTCAGATCAAAGGAGCTCACCAAATGCCAGGCAGTTATAAGGGAAATAAAAGACACATTCTTGACATTTTTATGGTGAAGTTTTAAACTCCAACTAGAAAGAACAAGTCTTTTAGGCTTCAAGACAGCAAGAACAGGATATTAACTTATAAAAGTAAAATAATCAGACTGGCATTGGACCTTTCACATACCACACTGGAACCCAGAATAAGTACATAAACTTTTAAGATAAAAGGACTGCATTCCAAGAATCTTGTGTCCAGGCAAGATTTAATCCAAGGGTGTCCAACCTTTTGGCTTCCCTAGGCCACATTGGAAGAAGAAAAATTGTGTTGGGCCACACATAAAATAACACTAACACTACTGACAGCTGAGGAGCTGAAAAAACAACAAAAAACAAAACAAAACAAAACAAAAATCCCATGGCTGGCCATGGTGGCTCATGCCAGTAATCCCAGCACTTTGGCCGAGGTGGGCGGAATATGAGGTCAGGAGTTCGAGACCAGCCTGGCCAATACGGTTAAATCCCATCTCTACTAAAAATACAAAAAAAAAAAAAAAAAAAATAGCTGGGCATTGTGGCACATGCCTGTAGTCCCAACTACTCAGGAGGCTGAGACAGGTGAATCACTTGAACCCGGTACCTGGGAGGCAGAGGTTGCAGTGAGCCGAGATCGTGCCACTGCATTCCAGCCTGAGTGACAGAATGAGAATCCATCTCAAAAACAAACAAACAAAAAAACAAAAACAAAACAAAACAAAAAAAACCTCATAATGTTTTAAGACAGTTTATGAATTTGTGTTGGACCGCATTCAAAACTCTCCTGGGCCATGGGTTAGACAAGTTTAATATAATCCATAAGATGATTGCAAGAAATTTTATATTTATAAGCATTCAGAAAGTAAATCACCACATATCCTTTTTGGGAAAAAAGGGGGGTTATCAGAAGAGTATTCCAGTTTTGACATATGATAAACAATCAAGGTAATATACTGTATAAATAGAAAAAGGAAAAACAAACCAACTGGCCGACTTAATAGATGCAGAAAAAGCACCTGACAAAATCTAGCATGCTTTCATAAGAAAAATCACTCAATAATCTACTAACAAAAAGCTTTCTCAACTTGATAAAAGGCATCTACAAGAAACCCACAGCTAACATGATTATGAAAGAACAAATTATTTTTCCCCTACAATCAGTAACAAGACAAGAATGTTTACTCTTGTCACTTCTGTTCATCAATTGCTGGAGTTCCAGCCAGAGCAATTAGGCAAGAAAAAGAAATAAAAGGCATTCATATTAGAAAGGAAGAAGTAAAACTATCTCTATTTGCATGTGACATGGTATTATATATAGATGATCCCGAGGACTCCATCAAAAACCTGTTAGAACTAGTAAACAGGTTCAACAAGTTTGCAGGGTACAGGATCAAATACAAAAATCAATTGTTTTCCTAAACACTATCAATAAACAACCTTAAAATAAAATTAAGCAAATAATTCCATTTACAATATATTCAAGAAGAATAAATATTTAGGAAGAAATTTAACAAAAGAAGTGCAAGACTATAAACCAGAAACTACAAAACACTGTTGAAAGAAATGTAAAAAGATCTAAATAAATAAAAAGACAATCCCATGTTTATGGAGTGGAAGAATTAATACTATTAAGATAGCAATACTCCCAAAATTGATCTATAGTTTCAATAAAATACTTATCAAAATTCCAACAGCCTTTTTTGCAGAAATGGCAAGCTGATCCTAAAATTCATATGGATTTGCAAGGCAACACAAATAGCCAAAACAATCTAAAAAGAAGACTAAAGCTGGAGGACTCACTCTTCTCAATTTGAAAACTTGCTATAAAACTACAGTAATCAAGACTGTCTGAGCCAGACACAATGGTGTTCACCTGTAATCCTAGCTACTTGGAAGGATCACTTGAGCCCAAAGGTTCAAGGCCAGCCTGGGCAACATAGCAAGACTCATCCTTAAAAAAAAAAAAAAAAAAAGGTCGGGTGCCATGGCTCACACCTGTAATCCCAGCACTTTGGGAGACTGAGGCAGTTGGATCACCTGAGGTCAGGAGTTCGAGACCAGCCTGGCCAACATAGCAAAACCCTGTCTCTACTAAAAATACAAAAATTAGCCAGGCGTATTGGTGGGTGCCAATAATCCTAGCTACTTGGGAGGCTAAGGCAGGAGAACTGCTTTAACCTGGGAGGCGGAGGTTGCAGCGAGCTGAGATTGAGCCATTGCACTCCAGCCTGGGTGATAGAGCAAGATTACGTCTCAGAAAAGAAAAGAAAAGAAAAAAAAAAAGGCCAGGCACAGTGGCTCATGCCTGTAATCCCAGCATTTTGCGAGGCAGGTGGATCACCTGAGGTCAGGAGTTCGAGACCAGCCTGGCCAGCATGGTGAAACTCCGTCTCTACTAAAAATACAAAAATTAGTTGGTCATGGTGACACATGCCTATAGTCCCAGCTTCTCGGGATGCCAAGGCAGGAGAAATGCTTGAACCTGGGAGGCAGAGAGTGAGCTGAGATCATGCCACTGCACTCCAGCCTGGGTGACTGGAACAACTGGATAGCCAATGATAAAACAATGAAATTGGATCTCTACCTTACACTGTATGCAAAAGTTAAGATGAATCCAAGACTTAAATGTCAGGGCTTCAACTAGAAACTTAGAAGAAAAATAAGTGGGCCAGGCACAGTGGCTTGCGTCTATAATCCCAGCACTTTGAGAGGTCGAGGCGAGCGGATCACCTGAGGTCGGAATTCAAGACCAGCCTGACCAACATGGAGAAACCCTGTCTCTACTAAAAACACAAAATTAGCTAGGTGTGGTGGCGCTCACCTGTAATCCCAGCTACTCGGGAGGCTGAGGCAGGAGAATCTCTTGAACCTGGAAGGTGGAGGTTGCAGTGACTGAGAATGCACTACTGCACTCCAGCCTGGGTGACAGAGTAAGACTCTGTCTCAGAAAAAGAAAAGAGAAGGAAAGGAAAGGACAGGACAGGACAGGACGGGACGGGACGGGACGGGACAGGACAGGACAGGACAGGAAAGGAAAGGAGAGAGAAAGAAAGAAAGAAACTGGCCATCATCAAATTTTAAAACTTTTGTGCTTCAAAAGACATGACCAAGAAAGTGAAAAAATTCTCCCACAGAATGGGAGAAAATATTTGCAAATTCTATATCTGATAAGGTCTAGTAATCAAAATATATAAAGAACTCTTACAATTTGACAATTTAAAAAAAGAGAACCCAGATTTTTTAATGGGCAAAGAATCTGCATAGACGTTTCCCAAAGAGTAAATACAAATGGCTGATAAGCACATGAAAGGATTTTAACGGGATCAGTCATCAAGGAAATACAAATCAAAACCATAATGAGATACCACTTCCCACTCTAGAATAGTTATAATAAAAAAGACAATAATAACATGTGTTGGCGAGGATGCAGAGAAATTAGAACCCTCATACACTGCCAGCGGGAATGCAAAATGATACAGACACTTTTGGAAAACAGCCTGGCAGTTTCTCAAAAAGTTAACATAGAGTCGCCAAATAACCCAGCAATTCTACTCCTAGGAATACACTTAACAGGACAAATAACATATGTACACACAAAAGTGTGTTCACAAATGTTCATAGCAGCATTATTTATAATAGCCAAAAAGTGGAAAGAACCCAAATATCCATCAACTGATGAATGGATCAACAAAATGTGGCATATTCATATGTTATTCAGCCATAAAATAGAATGTATCACTGATTCTCCCATATGAATCAACTTTGAAAACATTATCCTCAGCGAAAGAAGCCATACGCCAAAGGGCATATATTGCATGATACCGTTTATATGAAATGTCCAGAATAGGCAAATCCATAGAGACAGAGAGTAGATTAGCGGTTGTCAGGGGTTGAGGGTAAAGGGAAATAGGGAGTGACTGCTAATGGGTATCCAACTCAAGCCTTGTTGAAAATTGGTCAATTTCCTCTATAATCTTTTCTAATCTTCACAACAGCCCTGTATACGGTGAGGGCAAGTATGTGCATATATGTAAATATATGCATATGTATATATGCACACACACATATAAACACATACACCCACACAAAATCATCTGCACTTTATAGATGAAGAAACCAAAGATCAAAGCAATTAATTAGCCCAAGGACACACAGCTAGCAATTGAGAGATACCAAACTCAACTTCAGATTTTTTGACTCCACATCCTCCAAATGAAAACACTTTCCTTTTCATGTGAATGAGCAAAGCCGTATAAAGATATCCTTTCTATAAAAGCAAATATAATTGAGATGCAAAAGAGAAGCTTGCAAGTTAAAGGAATATTTTGTTAACTAGGTTTAAATATAAAACTGTGTTTAAATTCAAGCATGCCTCTGCACGGATGCTCACTGCACACAGTTGGTAGGACTGTCCAGAGAGGTCAGAGAACAGTAAGATACAGAACCATCCCAACGGTCACCAGGCACCCATCAGCATGGCTCCTGCATGACAGAACAGTGCAGTGCAGTGGTTAAAGGCACTGACTCTGAAGTCAGGCTGCCTGGGCTGAAATCCTGGCTCTGCAGCTCCTTAGTTCTTAAACCGAGGTGAATCCAAACTTCCCAACTCTGTATTGCCCTCACTTCAAAAATTATTTCTCCTATAGTCTTTTCCATCTTCCTAAGTAATAAGCTTGGAAGTGAGTCATCCTCAATTTCTATTTTGTCCCTATCCAAAAGCAGATTCAATCCACAAGTCTTGGGAATACTATCTAAACCCAAAACTTACTGAACACTTTCTTTTTCTCCACTTGTACCAGCCAAGGTGCTATCCTGTCTTCTCTCACCAGGTTCTAGGCCTGGCCTCATGGGTGCGTGGCCTATGCAGTGGTTCAGGGCTCCTCACTCAGGACCCAGACTTAGTCTGATGCTCTGCTGTCACCATCCTGAAAATCTTAATAATCTTTGACCTTGGGTAAGTGAATCTGATGGGTCAATGACGCATGTGCATGAGCAGAGGAGACATGTGCCGTGTGTGTCTGTGGCTCCTCACAACCCCATGTGGGTATGGTGTTCACGATGTTCCATGAGCACAGGATTTTAGTTGACCACAAAGCATGGGAGCTTAGTGAGCCTGGAAGCAAGTATGAAATAAGAGTGTCACGTCTACAACTCAGCAAGAAAGAACTGCTCACAGGGCTGACGGGCCTTTCGAACCAGAATTGACTTTGAGCACAGAAAAAAGGCAATGGTGTTCTGAGAAACCTAAATGACCAAGAAACCCTATGATATCCTCTCTTATTTATGTTACTTCCCTGTGTTAACCTACCACCTATGCTGAAAATGACAAGAAAAGGAAAGGGAACGATAGGGCAACCCAGAGCTCCTTTTCCTTGCCCATCTCTTATCTATCAGGAAGCTGAGGGGGAGAGAGTGTTGGTAGAATGGGCATGAAACGAAAAGTGAAATAAAACAGTTGTACTTGTTTTGCGCTGCATTTCTATAGTTCTGGTAAGAATAAAGTACGTATGATGTATAAACTATGAAATATAAGTTGGGTAATTTCAGTGATTCTGGATATGAGCTAAATGTTTTATTTATTGATTTTTGTTCATTTTTAAAAGTCTTTTATCCCTAAAAGTGCTCTTATATTTGCATTTAAAATCAGCATTGCACAATATGCAGATGAATAGTAAAATTCATACTAATATTTTTAAGCTTTAATTTTTCTTTACTTAGAATGGCATTAAACAACAAAACAAACAGAAATACACCATGACGAGTTGATGGACTGTGAAACAACAAGTTTTATAGTTTAGTACCTTTAATGGTACTCTCTTCCGCCTGCTTTTTGAACAAGAGGCCCCACAAACTATGGAGCTGGCCCTGTGGGAACCATACGATAGCCTCCTTCCTAACTGATTCCTGGCTTCCTCTCTTCGCCTGCCACACTCCTTTCTCCACCGCAGCCAGAGTGTTCTTTTTAAAGTTTTAAGTTGCCCGTGCACAGTGGCACACACACACCTGTAACCCCAGCACTTTGGGAGGCTGAGGCAGGTAGATCACCTTAGGTCAGGAGTTCGAGACCAGCCTGGCCAACATGGTGAAACCGTGTTGTAAAAATACAAAATTAGTTGGTGTGGTGGCGCACGCCTGTAATCCCAGATACTTGGGAGGCTAAGGCAGGAGAATCACTTAACCCGGGAGCCCGAGGTTGCAGTGAGCCAAGATCGTGCCACAGCACTCCAGCCTGGGTGACAAGAGTGAAACTCTGTCTTAAAATAAAATAAAATATCCTAAGTAGATCACTTGAACCCTGCTTAAAACCCTCCAGTGTAGCAAGAAGTACCCACAATAAAATATCAGTTTCTTACCCAAGACTTGACTGTGCCTCCCCAATCTTTCGGCCCAAGCCTCCACCACACATCGCCTTCCTCTCAGCCTTCTACCCCACTAGCCTAATTATTCCTCAAATAAAATGTGTTCCTGCCTCGGGGCCTTTGCACCATGCAGTTCCTCTGCCTAGATCTTCGTATGACTGGCTTCTCCTTGCCATTGGAGTCTCAGCTCATCCCTCATCCTGGCCACCCCATGTAAACAGTTCCCCAAGTACTCCTGTCACACAACCTTCTCAGAGCACGCATTGCTATCTGATACTATGTTGCTTACTAACTTATTGCTTTCTCCTCAGGACTATAAACTCCTCAAAAGCTGGATCTTTGTGTATACTGGTCACTACTCTTATCAGTAAAGGGAAAGGAGGTTAATGCCCTGGGGAAGATGGGAGTCGGTGGAGAAATTCCAGCTTCCTCCCCCGCAACCCCCACAGGGAGTGGGAGAGAAAAGTAATTCTGACATGCATTGTTCACTGTTCCTCAGAGTCCTCAGATATACAGTGCCCTGGGTGGCCCCTGAGGTAGCTCTCAACCTAACATCAACTCCTGTATTAGCTTTTCTTCCTTCCCTGTTTCATTCTCCCCTCTCCATCGTTCTGCTTCCTGAAATCACCTCCCAACCAACCACTCACCCTCCAGACTATGTCTCAGGCTTGCTCTCAGGGAAGTCTCAGCTAAAATAATCTCTAAGCCTCAATTTTTCTCCTCTGTAAAGGGGGGTTATAATACTACTTAATCCTGTTAGTATCTTCTCCTAACACAAGGCTGTTTTAACTCAGTGTTGTGCTATGAGGATTAAATGAGGTGATACGTGGACAGTTTGCATCGTGGTGTCCGGCACACGTCAAAATTCCACCAGTACTATTTCACTCATAACAGCAACAGCGAGCAATACTTGAAGCAAAGCTTCATCTACCGTGATACACTTTCACAGGAAATCAAACAGGCAATGCAAGTAAGTGTGGGGCTATCTTCTAGCACCATGGTCCTCTGGGGGCGATTTCATCCCCACCAGGGATGTGACAATATATGGAGACAAATTTGGTGACCACAACTGGGGGCTGCTACTGGCAACTAGAGAGTGGAGGCCAGAGAGGCTGCTAAACATCCTAATGCACAGGACAGCCCCTCACAACAAAGAATTATCCAGCCCCAAATGCCAATAGCACAAAGCTGAGAATCCCTACCTAGCACAGTATCCTGATGATGAGAGGAGCTTAATAAATATTTATTTAATGTAATTCACCAGATCTTTAAAAAAATTGAAGTAATCACATCAGAAGAAGAAAATTAAATCTTGGCTGGATGTCTGTGTATGCTGACCACAGAAACAAAGCCATATAAAGCACACATCCATGGCGTACTTGGGAAAAAGGACAAATCTTTTTTTTAAAGGACAAATCTTAAAATAGGTTAAGCCTGTAGTCCCAGTTACTCGGGAGGCTGAGGCGGGAGGAGAGCTTGAGCCTGGGGGGCGGAGGTTGCAGTGAGCAGAGGTTTCAGCAAGCTGAGATTGTGCCACTGCCCTTGAGCCTGGCTGACAGAGTGAGACCCCATCTCTAAAAATAAAATATGTTAAATATCAAGGTATGGCAGAAGTTCTACATGCCCATTTAATACACATTCAGCCCTTTCTCCTTAGTGATAAAATCCAATTTTAATTAAGATGACAACGTGGGCCAGGCATGGTGGCTCATGCCTGTAATCCCAGCACTTTGGGAGGCCGAGGCAGGTAGATCACCTGAGGTCAGGAGTTTGAGACCAGCCTGACCAACAGGGTGAAACCCTGTCTCTACTAAAAATATAAAAATTAGCTGAGTGTGATGGCAGGCACTTGTAATCCCAGCTACTCAGGAGGCTGAGGCAGGAGAATCGCTTAATCCTTGGAGGCAGAGGTTGCAGTGAGCCAAGATCGCACCATTGCACTCTAGCCTAGGCGATAGAACGAGACTCTGTCTCAAAAAAAGAAAAAAAAAAAAATGACAATGAACCCCTCTAAAAGAATTATTTAACCGTTCTCTCTTGCAACTAAATGAAACACATGCCACTGAATAACAGCTCCTAAGAAAAAGCTTTAAAGACAGTTGACTCAGTTAGTACAGTGTTTTTTTGTTTGTTTGTTTTGTTTTGTTTTGTTTTGTTTGCCTTTGGCCAGTCTTCATTCTTGCAGGCTGGCTGCAGATGTGATAGCTGGGGCTGCGGGGGCCACATGGCAACCATGAGGTACCCTGGAGGATGGAGTTTGGGATCCTTGTGAGCAGGGAAATGCCAAGCGAGCCTAGAACTGTGTATCTCTATATTTCTCTTACAAAAGAGGAAAACCACCCTCTCTTTTGTTTCAGCCAGTATTACTTGGGCTCCCAGTGACGCTTACTTAAGGGATTAAATTGATAAACTATAGTCATTAAAGAAGACTGACTGTCAGAGGATATCTAAAATATTAATATTATCTCTCAGTTAATTATCACTAGCAACAAAGAAGTTTAAGGATCTGAGAAGATCTGCGGAGGTCCATGAAGCTGGCTAAATTGGTCTGTGACTGGCAATGCCCTCTATACCACAGAACCTAACACGAGGCCCTCTTATAGCAGTGACCACATTCCCAAAGGAGCTAATGAGGCCAACAGAAGAGAAACAACCTGTAGGCAGATGCACACAAAGTTCTGTGAATATAAAAAACTGCCATTGTAAATACGACTAAACAGGAAAGAGTGAAGCAGTTTAGCCAATGAATTTTGAGGTCTCTATTCTGACCTAGTTTGGGGAGGTACCAAAAATAAGTCAATGCATATGGTTGTCTCTATTCCTACCTTCATTTGAATATTCATCATCAGAAAACACAACATCCTAAAATAGCTTCTAGAGTTTCCACTAGTGATACCAACTCTGAATATATACACTTTTAGTAATATACAGTCAAGTGACCGCCTACTATGTGGATAGCATTGTAAGAAGGTATAAAGGTTCATAAAACAAGGAAAAAGTTCATTCCTAACGTAAGTAGTTTTCATATCTAGTTAGAAATATCAAACACTACACTTGCAAAGAAATTGATAATAACATGACAAAGCAACAGAAAGCATTTGCAGAACTTGTAAATATATTCAAGAGAAAAAGACAAAATTAAAGGTGAAAAATAACATAGTCATTGATGTTGATGGTACTTATATTAGTCAATAGATATAATTTGTACTATATGTTCATGTAATATATTATTATATAATATGGACTTCCTAATAAAAGAAAAACAATCAATGAGTACACTCAAGATTTGAATAGCATGCCTCCTGGATGAAAAAGCTGAAATGAGAAAAGCTTTAACTCAATAAAAGTATGCCGTTAATTTTTTTCACTTCTAAATATTGATGTCTTACTTCCAGTAGACTTGACTAAAACCCATTACACAGAATTCCCAAAAGAAAATGTTGATGGGGGCTGGGTTCAGTGGCTCATACCTATAATCCCAGCACTTTAGGAGCCCAAGGCAGGTGGATCACTTGAGGTCAGGAGTTCAAGATCAGCCTGGCCAACATGGTGAAACCCCATCTCTACTACAAATGCAAAAATTAGCCAGGTGTGGTGGCATGCACCTGTGATCCCAGCTACTTGGGAGGCTGAGGCAGGAGAATCACTTGAACCTGGGAGACAGAGGTTGCAGTGAGCCTAGATCGTGCTATTGTACTCCAGCCCGGACGACAGAGGGAGACTCCATCTCAAAAAGAAAAAAAAGAAAATGTTGATGGGGTGAAAGATGATCAGTCCTGAGGCTTCATAGATCATGCCTACTTGGAAATCTGGTTTTTAATATTTTAAGCACAGCACAAATAAAATCAAATAAATGGAATATTTTACTCTATAATTTTAAAACAAATTTTAAATGAATCATAAATGAGAGTGTTTCTATTTTTTCCCAACTCATTATGTCAATTACTTTCTAATATATTACTACTTATCATTTGCAGATATAAAGACAACAATAATATCCTAATTACAGATCACAAAAATTGCTGCCATTTTGCCAGCATGCGCTATTTGTATAATAACAGTTGTCAGTCATTCCAGGCTACAATCCAACCTATATTATAGATTAAAAATATAAGGTTGATTTTCATCATGAGTATAAATTCACATAATTATTATTAAATGAAAATTTGGCCTTTTGAGCAAAACAAGAACACAACTGAAAGAAAAAAACAAATACAAAGCTAAATTTTATCCAGTCAATACATTTTATCTTTTGAGTACTTGTCATGACTAAGTGTGTGCCAATTCAAGAAATACACATTTGATTCAGATGGAGGGTAGAGTCAGCTCTGGGAGCTCATCCCAGCCCTACCATCTAACAAATGGTATCTTTTTAAATGAATTATTTCACTCTCCCTAAACTTGCATTTCCTTCTATTAACAACGTTTGATAATAATTTCCATTTTATAGACTTGTTGTAAGAATTAAATGAGATAATAAAGATATTAATGTGATAACAGATACATACGTATTCTGCAAATGTTACCAATTCTTCTGTTATTAGAACAAAATAAAAAACTAAAAAGTACAATACTTGACAAACAGGGAATGGAAGTCTCTTTTCCCCTTTAAAAGGACAGTTAACACTTCAATAGGTCTTAAAACAATTTAAACCAGGACTTCAACTTGAACCAAGTGTAGGATTATGTGAAAGGCTTTGCTCAATTCTGTTTTCATGTTTAAGTCACATTTGCAATATTCTCATAGCGACTACTAATTGAAGCCTGGTATGGTTTGGCTCTGTGTCTCTATCCAAATCTCACCTTGAATTGTAATAATCCCCACATGTCAAGGGTAGGACCAGGTGGAGGTAACTGAATCATGGGGGCAGTTTCCTCCATGCTGTTCTCATGATAGTGAGTGAGTTCTCACGAGATCTGATGGTTTTATAAGTGTCTGGCATTTCCCCTGCTGGCACTCATTCTCTCTCCTGCTGCCCTGTGAAGAGGTGCCTTTCACCATGATTTTAAGTTTCCTAAGGCCTCTCTAGCCATGCAGAACCATGAGTCAATCAAACCTCTTTTCTTTATAAATTATCCAGTCTTGGGTAGTTCTTTATAACAGTGTGAGAAGAGACTAACACAAAGCCCATATTTCTTCTTCTATTTAAAAAATATTACAAGTCTCCTTTTTTTTCATATAACAGGAAAGATACAATGAACAAAATGGCATCAAAGTTTTTTGACTAATAACACAACTTCCCAGGTTCTGGCTGGAATTAGAACCTTATATCAATAAAATTGGATATGTTATCCACATTTGTGTTTTAAGCAGTGCTCAGACTTTTGGATTTCACAGACTAGTAATTTTTTTTTAATTTTGAAAAGCACCATAAGGTTGACAACGTTTTATATAAATTTTTTAAAAATTAAAAATAAGTACTGTGTAATAGGGATATTTTAAAACAGTAATAAAAATAGGGATACTAGGGAAATTTTTAAAACTGTCATCTACTATCTAGAGCATTTAATTAAAGAAAGAATATTCTAACACTATAAAAAGAAGGACATACTTTCAGATACAGGAGAAAAAAGTCTTTCCCAAGAAAGAATAGCTGGCTTCCATACATTGATATGTGTGTATGTGTATACACGCATATATACACACATCTTCCATGTATGTATCCTAAATTTTTTTCTCCGTGTATTAGTTCTTGAATTTAAATTTGGGAGTCCTTGAGTACAAACAAGATTTTTGACAGATTCAAGATTTTATGTCATTAATTACATTTATCAATTACTGAAGAAGGAAACGTTACTGGTCAGAAATTCACTCAATAAACATATATTTGGTACCCACCATACACCAGGACTGTGAGCATTGTCTCAGTGGAGCCCACATTCTTGTTGGTGGACAGTTAATAGATAAATCTGTCTACATATGTTTAATATCCATCTTATAACAAGCATATGCTTAGATATTGATCCGTGGTAAGAAGAAAAATGAAGCAGGTTAAGATGACAGAGAATAATGGAGGGGGAGGGAGGGTATTCTAAGAAGTCTTCAACCAGCAGATATTTGAGCAGAGATCTGAATGAAATGAAAGCATTATTTGGACACCTCTGGTAATAATAATGGTTAACAGTTGCACAGCATTTACTCCTGTGCCAGTGACTATTCCAACTGCTTCTCATAAATTCATTCAGTTCTCTTAAGGACTGTATATAGGTATATTTATTATCCCCATTTTATAGATGGGAAAACTGAGGCTCAGAAAGATTAAGTAACTTGTGCAAGGTCGCACAGCTAGTGAAGAGCAGAGCTGAAAAGTGAACCCCAGAGGGTCTGGCTCCAAAGAGTCTTGCTCTTAACCACTACCACTATGTTCTACTGCCTGTCAGCGGGAAGAGCAAGTGCTACCCTGAGGCAGCATTTGTGTGTTTGTTTGCCAAGATCAAGAAATAGCAAGGAGAGGCCAGCATGGCTGGAGTACAGGGAGCAAGGTGGATGGGCATAAAAGATCAGATTGGAGAGAGAGGATGGTACAGTGGAGAGCAGAGGGCAGTTTACATGGGGCCTTGAACTGCTGCATGGCAAGGACTTTGGGTTTTATTCTGAGTGAAAGGGGGTTAGGGTGGCTGTTGTGCAGGGAAGAGAGTGTTGGGGGCACAGAGGAAAGCAGGGAGCTGAGTCTTACAGCCACTGCAATCGTCTCAGAAGAGAGTGATGATGACTCAGGCTGAGGAGCGGATCACTGAAGTGGGGGCATGAGAAATTGATAGCTAGATTCTAGATATATTTTGAAAGTAGAACAGAATTTAGTAACAGCTGAGAGATGGAAGAGAAACAGAATTCATGGATTACACCAAGGTTGTGACTTGAGCAACTATAAGAAAGGGACTTTTGCTCATATATGCATTTGCCCATATAGGGAGTACTGAGTAAGGAATGGGTTGGGGGAGAAAATTAAGACTTTGGTTTTGAACATACTAAGTTTAATATGCCTGTTAGACACTCAAGTGAAGCAGCTTGACATGTGACTCTGGAGTTCCGGTCTAGATATAAACACTTGGGGTATATCCAATTATAGAGGAGACTGAAAGCCATGGAACTGTAGAGGGAGAAAAGCACTATACGCTGGGACTCCAGCCTATCCAGAAACAGGGGATGAGGAGGAACTATGGAAGGAGATTGGGAGGGGTTGTCAGTAAGAGAGGAGGAAGATCATGGCAGTAGGGTATCCTGGCAGCCAAGGAGAAGAGAGAGGTAAGAGATGTTGCTGAGAGGTAAAAGTGAGATATGAAGACAGATAACTGACCACTGGACTTAACACTTGGAGGTCATCAGTGACTTTAACAACAGCAGTATCAGTAGATTAGAGAAAGAGAAAGGGAGGAGAGAAAGGGGACACAACGAGAGATAGACAAGTCTTTCAAGTTTTCCTAGACATGAAGAGCAGAAAAAAATGGGACAATATGTGAAGAAGACAGAGGTCTGGAAAGTGGGTTGGGGTTTTGTTTGTTTTAAAGGATGAGATTGGATATCACACCAAAAGCTCAGGCTACAAAAGCAAAAATAAATAAATGGGACTACATCACTAAAAAGTTTCTGCACAGCAAAGGAAACAATCAACAAAATGTAAAGGCAAATTATGGACTGGAAAAAAATATTTGCAAACCCAGTGTCTGATAAAGGATTAATATTCAAAATTTATAAAGAACTCATACAACTCAATAGCAAGAAAACATATAACCTGATTTTTAAAATAGGCAAAGGGACCTAAATAGACATTTCTCCAAAGAAAACATAAAAATGTCCAAAAGGTATATGAAAAGATGCTCAATATCACTAATCATTGGGGAAACACAAGTCAAAGCTACTATGAGATACCATCTCACACCCATTAGGCTGGCCATTACTAAAAACAACTAACAAGTATTGGGAAGGATGTGGAGAAAAGAGAACCCTTGCACACTGTTGGTGGGAATGAAGATTGGTGCAGCCATTATGTAAAACAGTAGGGAGGCTTCTAAATAAATTAAAAGTAGAATTGTCATACGACCCAGCAATCTCTCTTCTGGGTAAACATCCAAAAGAAATGATTTTGCCACCTTGTAAATGTATCTGCACTCTTATGCTCATTGCAGCATTATTCACAATAGCCAAGATACAGAAACAATCTAAATGTCTGTTGACAGAAGAATGGAATAAAAAACAGATATATATATATAAAATATAATAGAATTATAGAGAGAATATAGGATCTATAGAATAGTATAGAATATTTAATTCAGCCTTTAAAAAAGAGGAGGTCCTGCCATTTGCCACAACATGGATGAATCTGGAGGACATTATGCTAAGTAAAATAAGCCAGAAACAGAAAATTTTTACGTGATCTACCTTACTGTGTGAAGTATTTAAAAAGTCAAATATACAAAGATAGAGAATAAAGCAGTGGTTAGGTGAAGGGTTGGGAGGAGGAAACAGGGAAATGTAGGTCAGAGGACAAAAAGTAGTAGATATTAGGATGAACAAGTCTAGAGACCTAATGGACAACATGACTACAGTTAATAATAGCATGTTATATTTGGGATTTTTGCTAAATGAGTAGATTATAGCTGCTCTGGCCACACACACAAAATGGGCAACTGTGAGATGATGGGTATGTTAATTTGCTTCACTATAGTAACCATTTTACTAGCCATATGTATCTTAGAACATCATGTTGTATATTTTAAATTTACAAAATAAAATTTGGTTTAAAAAATTATAGGAGAGATATCACAGCATGTTTGTTTGCCAGAGGAAATGATCTGGGAGAAGACAGAGCTGATAGGTGCAAGATAAAGTCCTTGGGTAGGCAGATGGGCTAGGATCCAGAGCACAAGTGGAGGGGCTGTTTGTCTGCAGGAACAGGAGAAAGCAGAGCATCAGGTATGGACATCAGTAGGCTGGGGATGGCAGTGTGAAGCCTACACTAGTGCTGCTGGCAAGCACACAATCCTGGTGATCTTGTTAAAATGAAGACATTGATTTGGGAGGTCTGGGGTGGGGCCTGAGAATCCACATTTCTAACACGCTCCCAAGGTTGCTGGCCATGGACCATACTTGTGAGTAGCAAGGCTGTATGATTGATTTGTTTCTTTAAACAACAATTTCTGATTATAAGAAGAAATGTATGTTCATCTTATGAAAAATACTACATAAAAAATTTCATACCCAGAAATAATCCTTGTTAATATTTAGAAGTATTTGTCAAAGTTTTAAAAATTTGTTTACATATTTGTGTGTATAATAACTATTATTTTAGAAAATTAGAATATTATATCTACTGCTTGCTCTTTAATATATTATAATAGTGAGCATCTTCTAATTTCCTTAAACTTTTTAAAAATATGATTTCAAGGAAATCAAGGTATACAAACTGAGATATGGAAAAAATACGTAACTTTATTGAGTTGCTGTACAGGACTACACTTTGCTTTGTAGTTCCCATCTCTGGTAATGCAGTGGGGGTGGAATCTTACTCTTTAAAATGAGTAACATTTTTCAAAGAATCATTTAAATATTTTTAAAAGGTTTTAAAGAGTGTGTTTTAAGTAAATATGCTATCATTTAAGGTTCACACTCTCTATTAGGACTGTATTTTCTCCCTTCCAAAAAGCTCCCTTCCCACTCCTTTTCGCCCAATATGACATCTGGGTGTGTTTGTTTTCTGCGCTGTAACAAAATGCCTGAGATTGGATAATTTATAAAGAAGAGAAATTTAATTTCTCTCACAGTTCTGGAGGCTGGGAAGTCCAAGATCAAGGCTACGACAGGTTAGTGCCCAGTCTCTCTGCTTCTAAGACGGCATCTTGAAGGCTGTGTTCTCCAGTGGGAAGAAATGTTGTGTTCTCACATGGCAGACGAGGAGAAGAAAAGTAAAGCCCATTCCCACACGCCCTTTTCATAGTGGCATTATCCATCAGTGAGGATCCCACCTAAACTCCTCCCATTAGGCCCCACCTCCCAACACTGTTGCAACGGGGATTCAGTTTCTAACACATGAATTCTGGAGGACACGTTCAGATCTAGCAGGGTGCAAAGGAGAGCTTGACTTATGCTGATAGCGGTGGGAGGCCTCTTCTCTGGATGTGGCCCGCTGGGTCGTCACCAGCCTCTACTAAGAAGCCTCTTTTCCCCAGTGCTTACCAGGCACCATGCAGTGCTGCCTGCTGTGCAGTGGCTGATTCTGCCAAGACTTCATAGGCACATGGCAGCCCTGATGTATGTCGCTAGACATTGCTATTTGCTCTGGTCTATGACCTTCTTATCTTTCCCCACATCTCTTTCTGTTACCTGTTCTCTCCGCCCTTTCATAAGCAGCCCCTGGTTCTGCATCACGCACACAGTCTATGAGTCCCTGGACACAGTCACAGGCCATCCATGTAGACATCTCCCTCCAACAACACTGCCCTGCCACTCCCAAGATGTGCAGTCTACACCAAGGAAGTACAGACCTCTCGTGGGTTCTTGGGTTCCCCCAGGCCTACCACCATGGATCATGCCAATGACATCCCTGAGGTTTGTAACTCTGGGAGGGCAAGAGAGACACACTGCAATCTGAACCCCTGCTGCTCTCTGTAACAGGCTCCCCTAAAAGGCTTTATTCCTTCCCTCCTTTGGAAGGGGGAAGCTACCTGCCCCAGATTGCATGTGCCCTTATATCTTGGCTTATAGTAAAAGTACACATTCGGACTGCCAAATTTTCCTCCTGACATGTGAAGAACAGTTTTGGGAATTTAGAAGCAAGGCTGGCTTTTAAGACTATTATTTCCCTATAGATGAAAAAAATATATCTAATTTTTAAAAATTTTTTAAAGCTGGACAATGTGCCTTTGTCTTCTTCTTCGCATGGAGCAGTAATCCAAAAACATTACTTGGTTATATGATTTTAAAAAATTAATGAACAATATTTTACTATATGGTATACTGTAATTTATTTAACTACTATGCTATGACTGAATACGAATTACAATTTTCAAGGTTTAAAAATAACACTATTGGCTGGGTGTGGTGGCTCACACCTGTAAACTCAACACTTGGGGAGGCTGAGGCAGGTGGATCACCTGAGGTCAGCAATTTGAGACGAGCCTGGCCAACATGGTGAAACCCTATCTCTACTAAAAATACAAAAATTAGCCAGGCAGGGTGACGGGCACCTGTAATCCCAGCTACTCGGGAGGCTGAGGCAGGAGAATTGCTTGAACCCGGGAGGCAGAGGTTGCAGTGAGCTGAGACTGGGCCATCGCACTCCAACCTGGGCAACAAGAGCGAAACTCCATTTCGAAAACAAAAACAAAAAAATCCTACTATTTATATATAAATCTAATATCTTATTATTTCCTAGGTACCTATTTCTATAAGTGTAATTGTAGGAAGAAAGGAAAGGATATGAACATTTTCAAGGCTTTATCTACATACTGTTAATTAGTCTTGCAAAATTTTCATACCAATTTATAATACAAACTGCAGTGCCTGAGAGAACCTATTTCTCTATATATTTCCCACTCTATTACATTATATTCTTTTTTTCTCCTCTTGTTTTTGTAAGTTGAGGTGAATTTCATATGTAACTTAAAATTAAACATTTTAAAGTGAACAATTATTCAAAGACATTTAGTACATTCACAATGTTGTGCTAGCATTCTTTTTAATCTTTGCCAATTTAGTGGTTTAAAAAAGTTCTCTATATTAAATTTTCTTAACCTTTAGGTTAAGAAAAATATCTAGGGATATTAAACATTGCACATGTATTTGCAGATCAATGTTTTTTCTTCTCTTGTGAGCTACCTGGACTCTTTCTATTTGGGTGTTTTTCGCAGTGTTTTTTATTTCAAATATTTAACATATTTATAATACATATATTTCAACTATATTTTAACAATTTACCTTTTACTTATAGTATTCTTTGGCATATAAAGTTTTAAATACTTCAAGACTATCCCACACCTTCATATTTCATTTAACTTTCAACTTATTAGGCACTCACTCCAAGACTGGGTGTCTGTATATTCTTCCAGTTCTTTAATAGTTTAATCTTTTAATCTGGATATTATTTATTTTGTAGGAGGAAGCAAATTTATTATTTTTCCAAATAATTATCAATGTTCTCAGCATTGTTCACCAAATAAATGCATCTTTATCTATCTAGACTTTCTATTCTATTTCATTAACCTAACTGGCCTATATCTGTATTAAGTTAGACTGTTAAAATTACACTAGGATTTTTAATTCTTCATTCTAAATTTTTGTTTTCTTTTTAAAAAATCCCTTATGCTTTAAGCTGCAAATAACCAAAAGCTCAATTCCAAGAGGCTTAAACAATAGAGATTTGTTGGTATTGATAACCATTGATAACCAAATTTCAGGGTTTCCCAAAACAGTGGCCATCAATACCATTGAATAACACATGTATTTTCATCTCCTATCTTCCAGCTCTGCCATCCACTGTGTCAAGTTCACCCTGCAGCTAGACCTCCTCATGGGCATAGAATGGCTGCCAGAAGCAGTCTGGATCATTGCATCCTCATTCACATCTGGCAGAAGAGTAAAAGCTACCAGCAAACCATTTTTTGTGTGTCATTCATCTGAATCCTGTCACCTGTCCATTCTATCAATCATAACTAAGGAAAGGATTTAAATTATTTGCTTGGATTAATCAGGGGCACCCATAGACCTGGCATAGAACGGATGTTGGGGAGACAATCACAATTTTCATTACAATGAGAATTGCTTAAGGAGTTCAAGATCAACCTGGCCAAGATGGTGAAACCCCATCTCTACTAAAAACACAAAAAATAAGCTGGGTGTGGTGGTGGGCACCTGTAATCCCAGCTACTCAGGAGGCTGAGGCAGATAATTGCTTGAACCGAGGAGGTGGAGGTTTCAGTGAGCTGAGATGGCACCACTGCACCCCAGCCTGGGCGACAGAGTGAAACTCTGTCTCAAAAAAGAAAAATAATAATAATAAAAAAAGAATTGCTTAAATACATTAGTTAATTTGAAATGAATTGATATTGTTATAACATGGAGTCTCTTCATCTAAAACACAGCACCTCTTCCCATTTTTTCTTGCTTTTCCAACACGTATTTCAGCAAAGGCTTGTAAATTGTCTTCCCATATATTCTGCACATTATTTACCACATTTGTTTATTTAATTCTATTTATCACATTTGTATTTAACACCTATGTTTATTTAATTCTAGGTATTTTTATTTAGAATTCTACCATGAACGGGATCTTATTTTCTGTTATATTTTCTACCTACTTGTATGATGAAGGGTTTTTTTCATTTTCTTTTGTTTAAACTAGCTTAAGGATGAAAACGTTTACTGGTTTACATAACTGGATGTCCTGGCCAGGAAGCCCTTGGCCAAGGAAGAGGTCTGCTGCTTGGGGCCCACACTGTATAAGGTCCCCATGAACAAAGACATAAAAAAATTAACTTATTAAGAAATATATTTAAGAGCCTCTGTCACTCATAATGTGGCGCTTAGAACTGGCAAATGCAACCCACAATGCTAAACATTCACTCTCTTGACTACCCACTCAGGTCCCTGGGAAATGTTTCTTTGTAAGTCTCGCCCTGTGTTCTCAAAATAAAAAATAACTGTTTCTAAATGCTGTATTACTGTGGCCTTGGAGACGGACCCTGCTTCCAACTACTGGGAGGATCTAAGTAGGAATGCTTAGGTGAAAGAAATGATAAATTACCTTGTCAAATCCTTTCTCTTAGATAGAACAAATGCAATAGATTCTTGCATAACGAAGTATCTTTCTGGAAGTGTTAAGCATCTATCATCTTGCTTCTCTTTGGTTTCCAATTTGTGTTTCTAGAGAAATAACTCGCATTACTCTTAAATGTGAACATTTGTACATGTAGCTATAACATGCTCCAAGTGTGATACCAGTTCTTTACCTTGATAACTAGATGACCACTTAGCACTAAAATTAAGAATAATTTTATTTTCATGAAAATATAATAAGATTAAATTATAAGACTTTCAAAAGATTAAAGTTTAAATGTTCAGATTAAACACATTCATAAATTATAATTTGCAGTTCATCTTAGAATAGACAACTTGAGATATTTTAGAAGATAAATGACATTTTTGAAAAATACAAAATTTCATCTTTCACATTTTTACAATTGCTATAATTTACTTTTATGAAAACATGTTCAAATTGGGCACATTTTAATACAATTACGTTTTTTAAATATTTGAGATCATTACTGTGAATAGCAAAAAACGAAGTTAAATCTTTTTTTCTTTCTCTTTTTTGAGACTGGGTCTCACTCTGTCGCCCAAGCTGAAGTGCAGTGGTGCAATCACAGCTCACTGTAGCCTGAACATTCCGGGCTCAAGTGATCCTCCTGCCTCAGCCTCCTAAAGTGCTGGGATTACAGGCATGAGCCATGTGCCTGATATGAATATCTTGATTATAATAAAATTAATGATTTTGCTAAAATGAAAGGAAAATAAATTTTATAGAATAAATTATAACTCATGTTATCTTATCACTCATCTAAAAATACTACATCAAAACACTCAGACATGTATAACAATTATTAAATTCAATCATTTTTTATATTTTGTTAACTTATAGTCATATGAAAACCATAGCTTTACAGTTTTGATTTGTACTTTTGATTCATGTCATGAAAGGTTTATTTATCAAGGCAGAGATATAGAACATATTTCCTTTAACAGCTTATTAAGTTGACTTAAAACTCAAGATTTAGAAATTAAGGATTGTGGGCCATTTATGTTAAATGGTGGTGATGGCAAATATCTGCAAGTTGTTCCTAGTTTGAGTTATATTTGCCTTTAGTATTTCATCATTATCATGTTGATGTTGGCTTAATATAGATATCCTTTATCCTTTCCATAGGAATTATTTTCAGAGCTACGGGGCCAGGTTTCCCTGGCAAGTTTTGTGAACCCTGGGTCTGCTCCAACATGGGCACTGCCACTATAGGTAAATAACAAGCCAAGAAAAAGAAAAAAACAACTTCCACTTGGTTAAACAAACTGTTCTAAATTCAAGGAGTCTCTGCCAGTTGTGTGACTTTGCATGACTGACTCTGCTTTACCTCTCCAGGCCCAAGAGACAAGGCTGTCCAGATACCAAACGGAGGTCACAAATTTTATCTTCTGCCAGGGATGGTCGCTCACACCTGTAATTCCAGGACTTTGGGAGGCCAAGGCAGGAGGACTGCTTGAGTCCAGGAGTTTAAGACCAGCCTGGGAAACAGAGTCCGCCTCTACAAAAAAAAAATAGAAAAGCTGGGCATGGCGATGCATGCCTGTAGTCCCGACTAGTCAGAAGGCTAAGGTGGGAGAAGTGCTTGAGCCTGGAAGGTCAAGGCTCAGTGAACCATGATTGTGCCACCGCATTCCAGCCTGCGAAACAGAGTGAGACTCTGTCAACAGCAACAACAAAATTTATCTTCCCTGTAATCCCAGCACTGTGGGAGGCCAAGGTGGGTGGATCACGAGGTCAGGAGTTCGAGACTAGCCTGGCCAACATGGTGAAACTCCGTCTCTACTACAAAAATTAGCCTGGTGTCATGGCGGACGTTTGTAATCTCAGCTACTCAGGAGGCTGAGGCAGGAGAATCACTTGAAATCCGAAGGCAGAGGTTACAGTGAGCTAAGATGTGCCACCACACTCCAGCCTGGGTGAAAAAGTGAAACTCCATCTCAAAAAAAAAAAAAAAAAATCTATTTTTCTGTTTTCTTTGCTGTTTTTAGTGGCAGAATGGTAGAAGTTTCTATTAGACACGTAAATAAGTATATAGGGTTTTGTAAGAGAGGGTCCATCAGATTTTAAGATTTATGGCCTATGTTGTATGAACCTTTTTAAATGTTTATTTTATTTCACAACAAAAAATAAGTTTAATATAAAATGTACACACCAGTGGGGTAAAAAGTCATTACTACTAGTCAGGAGAACTAGTGGCCAGAAATGGCGTTGTGAGTCAAAGCCAAATAAGATCAATAATTAAACCCTGACCAGGCAGGGATAGTGTTTTATTTTATTCTCCATCATGTCACCAGAGACTGGCACATAGTAAGTGCTCAATAAATATTTGATGAATTAAATTGATTCAAAGATGTGTAAAACAGTTTCTTAAAAGTACATCACTGGAAATGGGTATTACAGAATTCAGATTACATGTAATTTTAGGAAAGTTAACAGGAAATTAATATTTATGTGGTGCCTGGCAGAAAGTCATAGTTACAATGCTAGGAGTTTTCTCTGGTTTAATTCTGCTACTACTATAAGTAGTAGGGATTATTATTACATTCTTGTTATATTTTCAGCCTGTCATGTTGTTCAGCAAGGTTAAGAAACTTGTACAAGGTCAAAAAGCTGGACTTCCGTTCTAATTCTCTCTCACTCCTTCTAACACACTACCTTCCGTAACGCATAAGAGGTTTGTATTATCCCTGACTATCCAATCTAAAGTATCCTGCCTCACTTACTCTCTTTCATCATCCTGTTTATTTCCTTCTAGGACTTGTCACAATCCACAATTATCTTGTTTGTTATCTGACTCCCTTGAGAAATATTACTGATATGAGAGTGGGTAATTTTTCCAGCTGTTCACAGCCATATCCTAGTGCTTTGAACATAGTAGGTTCTTGATGAATATATTTTGAATACAATGAATGAATGAACACACTTAAGTGCTTTTTGTAACATTAAAACAAGGTTAACCTAAGTAAAGAGATCTGCTATGGTCTGAATATTTATGTCCCTCCAAAATTCCTGTCTTGAAATCCAATCCCCAATGTGAGGGTATTTGGAGGTGGGTCCTTTGAGAAGTGACTAGGTTGTGAGGGCTGAGCCTGCATGAGTGGGATTAATGTCTGTGATATTGACAAATATATATTTTGGCTGGGCGCAGTGGCTCATGCTTGAAATCTCAGAATTTTAGGAGGCTGAGGCAGACGATTGCTTGAGCTCAGGAGTTCGAGACAGGCCTGAGCAACATGGCAAAATCCCATCTCTACAAAAAAATACAAAAATTAGCCTGGCATGGTGGTGTATGCCTGTGGTCCCAGTTACTCAGGAGGGTGAGGTGGGAGGATTGCTTGAGCCCAGGATGTTGAGGCTGCAGTGAGCCATGATCATGCCACCACACTTTAGCTTGGACAGGAGAGCAAGACCCTGTCTCAAAAAGAAAGAAAAACAACAAATATATATTTGGTCTTTGATCACAGTTTTCTGGCATAGAACTCCTAAAATCCTTACAATCTCCAAAGTGATGTCTTTTTGTATGCTAATGATTGACTGATGCCTAGCAACCCCCAGATGGTAGCTTTAGGATGGCAGCTGGTCACTGGAAAGACCAAGGCATGCTAAGAGGTTTAAGATTTTCAGCCCCACCCACTAACCTCCAGGGAAAGGAGAGAGGCTAAAGGTTAAGCTGATCACCAATGGCCAATGATTAATCAATCATGCCTACTATAAGAATGAAACCTCCATAAAAAAGGTTTTTGAAAATGAAAACAGAAATAAATAAATAAACAGAGTTTGGAGAACTTCCAGACAGCTAAGCACCTGGAGACTCCTGGAGGGTGGTGTGCCCAGGACAGCATGGACGCTCCATGCCCTATGCATCTCTAACTCTGTATCCTTGGTAATATCCTTTATAATAAACTGGTAAATATAAGTTTCCAAGTTCTATGAGCTGCCCCAGAAAATTAATTGATTTCAAAGAGGCGGTCATGGGAACCTCCACTGGAAGCCAGCCAGTTTGGTCAGAAGTTCCAGAGGCTCAGACTTGCTACTGATTTCTGGGGCTTAAAAGGGAACCTTGGGGACTGAGCCCCCAACCTGTGGGATCTTGTCAGAGGCATTTGAACTGGAAAAACTCCATCTTGAATAGGAGCTAGCTAAAATAAGGTTGAAACCTACTGGGCTGCATTCCCAGACAGTTAAGACATTCTAAGTCACAGGATGAGACAGGAGGTCAGCACAAGATACAGGTCATAAAGACCTCGCTGATAAAACAGGTTGCAGTCAAGAAGTTGGCCAAAACCCACCAAAACCAAGATGGTGATGAGCGTGACCTCTGGTCATCCTCATTGCTGCACTCCCACCAGCACCATGACAGTTTACAAATGCCATGGCAACATCAGGAAGTTACCTGATATGGTCTAAAAAGGGGAGGCATGAATAATCCACCCCTTGTTTAGCATATCAAGAAATAATGATAAGAGAAATGGGCAACAGTAGCCATTCTTTTATTCCTTTCCTTTCCTAATAAGCTTGCTTTCACTTTACTCTGTGGACTTGCCCTGAATTCTTTCCAAGAACCCTCTCTTAGGGTCTGGATCAGGACCACTTTCCGGTAACCATCAGATGCTATCTCCAAGTAGATAGTGTCAGAATTTAATTGGAGGATACCCAGTTGGTATCTGTTACAAAACTAACTGCTTGCTTGGTGGTGGAGAGACGCTCCTCCCCCAGCCACACACCCACCCCTCACACCACTTACCTTTGGTCACAGGTCTGCACTGATTGTTGTTGAGTGAGAGAAATTTAGAAAGCACTTTGAGTTTTTTCTCAAAAAGCTTCATTTTTTTTTTCAAATAGACCCTAGAGAGCTTCCTCACCCTTTCCACCATGTGAGGACACAGCAAGAAGACAGCTGTCTACGAACCAAGAAGGAAGCTCCCACAGGACACTGAATCTGCCAGCACCTTGATCTTGGACATCCCAGCCTCCAGATCCATGAGAAATAAATTTGTGTTGTTTGCAAGTCACCCAGTCTATGGTATTTTGTTATAGTAGCTTGAATGGACTAAGACAAGATCTCACAAAGGGTCACTGAATAATGAAGAGAACTTGCAGCCCAGAATTGAAAAGTTCATGGTTACTTTGTTCCAGTCTTATTCTCTTTCCTTAAAACCCTACTCTTAGTGTTTTCAATTATGGTGCTATTTTTACTCAAGTTACATGGTGATCAAACTGTATTCTCTTTCAAATCCTTCCCACTAAATGCTTTGTATTTTTCCTGGAATTGCAAGTACACAAGGAATATAAAAGGGCCACCAAGCCTATTATCCAATATCCGCACAAAGTCTGGCCCAGAAAACATAAAAGATGTTAGATTCAAGTAAAAGTACTGTTTACACCAGTTTGTTTAGCTGTTTTAATGAAGACCCTGAACTGGGGATCTTAATGTGGTGGGACTGGGGCACAGCCTTGCTTTCTTCTGTGGTAGCTACACAGTATAGCCAGCTCAATCATCTTGAAAATACGTTTCTTTAGTCACTATAAACACTGCACAAAAGAAATCAGGTGGATTAGAACAAATCTCTTACCACTACTGAATAAACAACTCAAGGTTCACAGTCTAGCCGTAACCATCATTTAAAAATGTGTTTATTGGAAGTTTTTATTTAATGGCATAATAAATGTTTTGATGTATTGTGATAAAAATCAATATAAAAAGTGTACATATACTTTAACAATAGGGAATTAAAGAAATCCTTGTAAGTCTACATGATGAAATTATACATGGCCAATAAAAATCATGTTTTAGAAGAATCATTAAGAAGTAGGAGGCTCAAGACTAGCCTGGCCAACATAATGAAACCCTGTCTCTAGCAAAAACATAAAAAATAGCCAGGTGTAGTGGCAAGCACCTTTAATCCCAGCTACACTGGAGGCTAAGGCAGGAGAATTGCTTGAATCTGGGAGGCAGAGGTTACAGTGAGCCAAGATGGTGCCACTGCACTCCAGCCGGGGCAACAGGGTGAGACTCTGTCTCAAAAAGAAAAAAAAAAAAAGTAGGAGGCCAGGCGCAGTGGCTCATGCCTGTAATCCCAGCACTCTGGGAGGCCAAGGAGGGCAGATCATCTGAGGTTGGGAGTTCAAGACCAGCATGGCCAACATGGTGAAACTCCATCTCTACTAAAAATACAAAAAATTAGCCAGGCATGGAGGCGCATGCCTGTAGTCCCAGCTACTTGGGAGGCTGAGATACAAGCATCGCTTGAACCTGGGAGGCGGAGGTTGCAGTGAGCCAAGATCCTGCCACTACACTCCAGCCTGGGGTACAAGAGCAAGACTTTGTTTCAAAAATAAATAAATAAATAAAATAGGGAAATGCTTTCAGTTCATCTGTGTATCAGTCCTGGTCTTGCTAGGAAAGTGATGACATACTCAAACAGAGTAATTGAGAAGAGTGACTAATTGCAAAGGTGTGGGCAGGGATAAGAAACCAGGGAGAGTTGAAGAAGCACCCCAGGGCTGGCAGCACTGGGGATTTATTTCCATTCCTAGGCATGAAAGGGCCAGAGGAAGTAACTACCAGCAAAACACAATAAAACCTGTAGCTCTAGGAGAAGACCTCATACCATGAGCTGTGGACTTAGCAGAAGGATGATGCCTCTTCCAACACACAGCCTGGTGACAAGGGATATCCCAGTTTCTGTCCTCCCACCATCTGATCTCCTATCAGTACCTTCCACTGGCAGCATTAGACTGGAAGGTAGAGGGCAAAGGAGCTCATTAATGTAGCCCATCATGGTCAGCCTCCCAGAACACAGGTGGATGGAAGGTGGTGGAATGTGTCTGGCAAGGCAAATGGAGACTACCCAGCAAAATATTTAGTGAAAAACAAAGTATTAAAATCCCAAATCTCTAAATCTATATGTGTCATAGGTCAGGTTCCCTAGCACACAGATTGAGATTTGTATGTGGGTTTGTTGTGAAGCACCCTTGGGAACAGTGCCTGTGAGAGGAGAGGGAGGCTGGATTGACAGAGGGAGAAGTGAACTGTAATGCGGTTGCAACAGAGACCTTGGCCATTTCTACATTGAGTTCTAGAGCTAAGATGGCCCTTCAGAGTTGTCCAAACTGAAGCAAGAAGACTGGACTTTGGTACCCTCTCAACAACAGATTCTTGGATGCAGGCTGCCCCCATGAGGCCAAGGTCAATTCCTGGACAGAACCATTAGCAGCTAACGCTCCAGGCACTGAGAAACTGAGCAAGTCATCGTGAAGGTAGAGATGGGGATGAGGCTGAGGGAAGCATGCTACAACATCTACTAAGATGTCAGTTAACACATGACTGACTCTGGGTGATAGAATTACACCTAAGATTTTTCCTGCCTTAACATAAATAACTTTCTGTTGTTCTAAGTGTTCTAAAACAAGTATTATATTAGAATACAGAACAATTCAGATGTTACAACAGAAAGTTAAATAGTGTATTCCTCTCTCCAACAAAAGTTCAGACAGCAGTCCACAGCTGGCATGACAGTTCAACAACCACCAGGGACACTTGGTCCTTCTATCTGGTCGCTCTGCCACCTTCAATGTATGGCTTCCATCTCACGATTCAAGATGGCTGCTCCAATTCCTGTCTTCACATTTCAGCAGGAAAGGGGAAAGAAAACAGTGGTGGGCACACCCTTGCCCTTTAAGGGCATAACCCAGACACTGAATGCATTATTTTCATTGACATCTCATTGGTGGCCATACAAGCTTCAAAGAGGCTAAGAAATATGATCCTTATGCTAGGGGGATGTCTTAGTCGGTTTGGGCTACTAAACAAAATACCTTAGACTGGGTACTTGATAAACAACAGAAACTTATTGCTCACAATTCTGCGGCCAGGAATCCCAAGATTGACGCACCAATAGATTCAGTGCCTGATAAGGGCCTGTTCCTCACGGACGGTGCCTTCTATCTATCCTCACATGGTAAAGGGGGTGCAAGAGCTCTCCAAGGCCTATCACATGGGTGCTAACCCCATTTGTGAGAGCTCTGCCCTTGGGACCTGATCATCTACCAAAAGGCCCCACTTCCTAATACCATCATATTGGGGACTAGATTTCAACATATGATTTTGGAGGCACATAAACATTCAGACCATAGCAGGGACCATGTATACAGCTTAAGTTCAGGGCTTCTATGACTAAATAAAGAAGGAAACAGTTGCACGTTGGGAAATAACTAGCAGTTTCTACCACAATATGTATTAGTTTGACAATCAGTAAATTTACAGTAAAAAAGCAAAAACAGACCAGGCACGGTGGCTCATGCCTATAATCCCAGCACTTTGGGAGGCCAAGGAGGGCGAATTACCTGAGGTCAGGATTTCAAGACCAGCCTGGCCAACATGGTGAAACCCCATCTCTACTAAAAACACAAATAAGCTGGGCATGGTGGCACACGCCTGTAATCCCAGCTACTCAGGAGGTTGAGGCAGGAGAATTGCCTGAGCCCGGGAGGCAGAGGTTGCAGCGAGCTGAGATCGTGCCACTGCACTCCAGCCTGGCTGACAGAGCGAGACTCTGTCTCAAAAGCAAACAAACAAACAAGCAAACAAAAAACACAGTTGTTTGCTAATCTGTATACTCCCAGCAGGCTTAGAAAAAACTATTCTTTTTCCTTGTAATTCCTAATGGGATGCAGATGTGAGAGATCTAGCCCCTTGTGTATATATTCCATAGAATAGTGTAAGGACCAAAGTCAAGGCAAAGGCTACTGCTACAATGTCTAGTAATACTGCAGTTTAATCAGTGTGATATTAAGTAGTTGCCAGTTAGTTCAACATTTAATGCTCAGATGGTTAGGTAATTTGCTGTCCAGAATCATAGTCCACGGGGGTCAGCTAACGTTATATTTAAAAAGCCACATTCCAGAGGCAGCTTCTACAAATCCTTCTGCTTTGCTAATTGGCATGCTATCTTATCAAAAATAGATTTTTCTTGATGACTTATTAATTAGCATAATAAATGTTCAAAATGGATTATCATTAGTGAAATTAAAAGTACTTAAAATATGTAGATTACACTGGCCGCAGTGGCTCATGCCTGTAATCCCAGCACTTTGAGAGGCCAAGACAGGCAGATCACTTGAGGTTAGGAGTTCAAGACTAGCCAACATGGTGAAACCCTGTCTCAACTAAAAATATAAAAAAATTAGCCAAGTATGGTGGTCAGTGCCTGTATTCCCAGCTACTCAGGAGGCTGAGGCAGGAGAATCGTCTGAACCAGAAGACGTAGGTTGCAGTGAGCCAAGATCCCACCACTGCACTCCAGCCTGGGCAACAGAGCAAGACTCTATCTCAAAAAAAAAAAAAAAAAGAGTGGCTCCAATGACTTAGAAACACTCACCAATCCTTTCACAAACATGGTATAAGAAGCCAGAGATGCTTATAACATGTATCATGAGGGATAACTTCAGAACGTGCATACTGTAACTGGTCCCATATCCAGCTATTGGTTTCAAAGAAGTTCTGACTAGATGATCTTTCTTGCTCCTAGAATGTCATGTCTACCTTCAATGAGCTTTGCATATAACATAAATCCTATAGTTTGAATGTGTCCCTTCCCAGATTCAGGTGTTGAAATCTAATGGCTAATGTGATGGCAATAAGAGGTGGGGGCTTTAAAATGTGATTAAGCCATGAGGGCTCCTCTTTCATGAGTGAGATTAAGGCCCTTATAAAACAGGCTTCTTGCAGAGTTCAGAGCTCTTGCTCTTCTACCTTCTTCCTGTGAGGACACAGCACTCCTCCCCTCCACAGGAGGCAGCAACAAGGTATACCTTGGAAACAGAGAGCAGCCCTCATCAGACACTGGACCTGCCAACACCTTCATCTTGGACTCTCCAGCTTCCATTACTCCATCTCAAGTATTTTGTTGGAGCAGCACAAATAAATTAAGACATCCAGAGCACTGGGACTCCACTGCTCTGGAGAAAGTTTGAATGAACTTCTTTGGGCCACTTGCTAATCAATGCTTGATTAATAAATGTTTTTATAGCAACGGGGAAAGGACTCCCTATTCAATAAGTGTTGCTGAGATAACTCACTAACCATATGCTGAAGACTGAAACTGGACCTCCTCCTTACACCACGCACAAAAATCAACTCAAGATGGATTAAAGACTTAATTGTGAAACCTAAAACTCTAAAAGCCCTTGAAGAAAACCTAGGAAATACCATTTGAGATACAGGCCCTGGAAAAGATGTTATGACAAAAACACCAAAAGCAATTGCAACCCAACCAAAAATTGACAAATAGGACCTAATTAAACTAAAGCACTTCCACACAGCAAAAGAAACTATCAACAGAGTAAACAGTTCACAGAATGGGAGAAACTATTTTCAAACCGTGCATCTCACAAAAGTCTAACATCCAGAATCTATAAGGAATTTAAATTATTATTTACTGATGCCATTAAAAAGTGGGCAAAGTTCATCAACCAATGAGTGGATAAAGAAAATGTGGTATAGATACACCATGGAATACTACTCAGCCATGAAATGAAATAATGGCCTTCACAGCAACTTGGACGGTGCTGGAGACCATTATTGTAAATGAAGTAACTCAAGAATGGAAAACCAAATACTATATGTTCTCATTTATAAGGAAGAGCTAAGCTTGAGGATGCAAAGGCATAAGAATTATATAATGGGCTCTGGGGACTCAGGGGGAAGCCCTGGAGTGGGGTGGGGGATAAAAGACTACATATGGGGCACAGTGTATTCTCCTCGGGTGATATGTGCACCAAAATCTCAGAAATCACCACTGAAGAACTTATCCATGTAACCAAAAACCACCTGTATCCTCAAAAACTATTTAAAAATTTTTCTAAGTAGGCAAAGGACATGAACAGACACTACTCAAAAGAAGACACATACACACCCAACAAGCACATGAAAAAATGTTCAACATCACTAATCATTAAAGAAATGCAAATCGCCTGGTGTGGTGGCTCATACCTTTAACCCAGCACTTTGGGAGGCTAAGGCGGGCGGATCACGAGGTCAGGAGATCGAGACCATCCTGGCTAACACGATGAAACCCCGTCTCTACTAAAAATACAAAAAATTAGCCGGGCATGGTGACGGGCGCCTGTAGTCCCAGCTACTTGGGAGGATGAGGCAGGAGAACGGCTGAACCCAGCAGGCGGAGCTTGCAGTGAGCCGAGATCACGCCACCGTACTCCAGCCTGGGTGACAGAGCGAGACTCCATCTCAAAAAATAAATAAATAAATAAAAAGAAATGTAAATCAAAACCACAATGAGATACCACCTCATACCACTCAGAATGACTATTAAAAAGTCAAAAAATAACAGATGCTGGTGAGGTTACGGAGAAAAGGGAATCCTTATATACTGGCTGGTGGGAGTGTAAATTAGTGCAGCCACTGTGGAAAGCAGTTTGGAGAGTTCTCAAATAACTTAAACAGAACTACCATTTGATCCAGCAATCCCATTATTGGGTACATACCCAAAGGAATATCAATCTTTCTAACACAAAGACACATAAAGATGTATGTTCATTGCAGCACTATTCACAATAACAAAGACATAGAATCAGCCTAAATGCCTATCCACGGTAGACTGGATAAAGTAAATGTGGTACATATATACCAGGGAATACAAAGCCATAAAAAAGAATGAGATAAAGTCCTCTGCAGCAACATGGATGGAGTTGGAAGCCGTTTTCCTAAACAAACTAACACAGGAACAGAAAACCAAACCCTTCATGTCCTCACTTTTAAGTGGGAGCTAAACATTGAGGACACATGGACACAAAGAAAGGAACAACAGACACTGGGGCCTACTTGAAGATGCAAAGTGGGAGGAAGGTGAGGATCAATAAACCACCTATTGGGTACTATGTTTATTACCTGGGTGACAAAATCTTACGTACACCAAACCCCCACGATATGCAATTTATCTCTAGAACCGCCCCCCCCATGTATCCCTGAAACTAACAGGTTTGTTTTTGTTTTTGCTTTTTTTGAGACGGAGTCTCGTTCTGTCGCCCAGGCTGGAGTGCAGTGGCCGGATCTCAGCTCACTGCAAGCTCCGCCTCCCGGGTTCATGCCATTCTCCTGCCTCAGCCTCCCGAGTAGCTGGGACTACAGGCGACTGCCACCTTGCCCGGCTAGTTTTTTGTATTTTTTTAGTAGAAACGGGGTTTCATCATGTTAGCCAGGATGGTCTCAATCTCCTGACCTTGTGATCCGTCCAACTCGGTCTCCCAAAGTGCTAGGATTACAGGCACTAACAGTTTAAAAAAAAATAAAAAATACAACAATTAAAGCTTCTATGTGTGACTGAGTTTTGCCTGAATCTTGTTTTTATTATTACCTGGTAGCTAGTTTGTGAGAGAGTAGCTAAACACACTCCCTCAAACCTTGATAGTTATTCTTACTCCTCAAAAAGAACCTGAGTTATGCATGCCAAATTGGTTTAGTCTCAATTTGCAACACGCACACTCTGCTAACCAGGCCAAATCTGGGGGATATCAAAAGAGAAGATATGATTCTTATCTTTCCAGAATAATCTATTTATTCAGAATTAGTTTAGGGGAATATTTTACTATTCCAATTTTGGGAATAAATACATTAATTTCTTCATGGTAAAATTCCTCCTTTTCACTCTATCAATTCGTTCATTATAATAAATTTGCAGTAAGTGCCAGAAAATCAATGTTCTTCAACAGGGTCAACAGCCTACAACCCACAGACTAAATCTGCCTTTCATCTTTTCTATAACCCACAAGCTAAGAATGGTTTTCACATATTTAAATTATTAGAAAATAATAATATTCATGACATGGGAAAACTATGTGAAATTCATATTTCAGCATCCATTAATAAAGTTTTTTTGAGACACAGCTTCATCCATTTGTTTACATAGGTCTTTGGCTGCACTAGTGCTATACTGGCAGAGCTGAAGTTGCAACAGAGAATGTTTGGCCCCTGAAACCTGAACTATTTGCTATCTGATCCCTCACATAGAAAAAAGTCTGCTGGCCCTTTTCTTGATGATGGGGATATACCACTGAACAAGTCAGCATATAGGCTCAATTCTTATGGGGCTTAGAATCTTGTGGAAGGCAGACAATAAACAAATAGATGTGAAAATATCCAACAACAGTAAGTGCTATGGTGAAAATAAGAATGAAGTGATAGGGACACCAGCAATGTCCTTTCTAGGGATATGATATTTCAGCTAAGACCTGAATGATGAGAAGGAGGCTACCATGTAAAGATAGGTAAAATATTCCACATGAAGTACCTCAGGGAACTCCTGAAGCTTAGAGTGTAGGGAAGCAAGAAGGTGGGAAATGGGGTGACTGACAGAAAAGTATGCTTACTCTTCATTCCTCTACAAATTGTCAGAGATAGTAACAATCTTTCTGGAACTTGGCAAAAGCCATGGAAGAGTTATTAATAACCACTTGGTCAGTGTAAATGACACAGCATCAGAAGGGAAGAGGCTGAGAGATTGCACCATTTCTCTCAGTTCATACCCTGGAAGAAGTAGCAATTAATCTGCAAAATTCCTCTCTATCTCCCCACTTTTCCTCTTTAAAGTATCTGAGAAAAGATGTAACTGAGTAGAAATCAGTTTGGTAACATGTAACCCTTGCACAATACAAGGTCCATGAGCTATGCTCTTGGCATAGGAGGGAGCTAAGAGATTAGTGGGGTCCGTTCCAAGATGGCCAAAGCTCCGGTCTGCAGCTCCCAGAATAATCAACACAGAAGACGGATGATTTCTGCATTTCCAACTGAGGTACCTGGTTCATCTCATTAGGAATGGTTGGACAGCCCATGGAGGGTGAGCCACAGCAGGGCAGGGAGTTGCCTCACCCGAGAAGTGCAAGGGATAGGGGGATTTCCCTTTCCTAGCCACGGGAAGCTGTGACAGACTGTAACTGGAAAAATGTGACACTCCTGCCCAAATACCGTGCTTTTCCCATGGACTTAGCAACCAGCAGACCAGGGGATTCTCTCCCATGCCTGCTTTCGCAGGTCCCGCGCCCACAGAGCCATACTCACTGCTAGTGTAGCAGTCTGAGATTGACCTGTGAGGCTGCAGCCTGGCGCAGGGAGGGGCGTCCACCATTGCTGAGGCTTGAGTAGGTAAACAAAGTGGTCGGGAAGCTCAAACAGGGCAGAGCCCACTGCAGCTCAGCAAGGCCTACTGCCTCCACAGAGCCTACCTCTGTGGGCAGGGCATAGCTGAATAAAAGGCAGCAGAAACTTCTGCAGACTTAAACGTCCCTGTCTGACAGCTCTGAAGAAAGCAGTGGTTCTCCCAGCACCACAATTGAGCTCTGAAAATAGACTGCCTCCCCAAGTGGGTCCCTTACCCCCATGTAGCCTAACTGGGAGACACCTCCCAGTAGGGACTGACAGACACCACATACAGGCAGGTGCCCCTTCAGAGGAAGGACCAGGCAGCAATATTTGCTGTTCTGCAACATTTGCTGTTTTGCAGCCTCCACTGCTGATACTCAGGCAAACAGGGTCTGTAGTGGATCTCCAGCAAACTCCAACAGACCTGCAGCTGAGGGATCTGTTAGAAGGAAAACTAACGAACAGAAAGGAATAGCATCAACATCAACAAAAAGGATATCCACACCAAAACCCCATCTGTAGGTCACCAACATTAAAAACCAAAGGTAGATAAAACCACAAAGATTGAAAGAAACCAGAGCAGAAAAGCTGAAAATTCTAAAAACCAGAGCATCTCTTCTCCTCCAAAGGATCGTGGCTCTTCACCAGCAATGGAACAAAGCTGGACAGACAATGACTTTGACAATTTGACAGAAGTAGGCTTCAGAAGGTTGGTAATAACAAACTTCTTCGAGCTAAAGGACTATGTTCTAACCCATCACAAGGAAGCTAAAACCTGGGGAAAAGGTTAGACAAATGGCTAACTAGAATAAACAGTGTAGACAAGACCTTAAATGACCTGATGGGGCTGAAAACTATGGCACGAGAACTACATGATGCATGCACAAGCTTCAATAGCCAATTCAATCAAGTGGAAGAAAGGCTATCAGTGATTTAAGATCAAATTAATGAAATAAAGCAAGGAGACAAGATGAGAGAAAAAAGAGTAAAAAGAAACAAAGACTCCAAGAAATATGAGACTATGTGAAAAGACCAAATCTACATTTTATTGGTGTACCTGAATGTGATGGGGAGAATGGAACCAAGCTGGAAAACACTCTTCAGGATATTAACCAGGAGAACTCCCCAAACCTAGCAAGGCAGGCCAACATGAAAATTCAGGAAACACAAAGAACACCACAAAGATACTTCTTGAGAAAAGCAACCCCAAGACACCTAATTATCAGATTCACCAAGGATGAAATAAAGAAAAAATGTTGGCCGGGCGCGGTGGCTCACGCCTGTAATCCCAGCACTTTGGGAGGCCGAGGCGGGCGGATCACTAACAGCAGATCTCTTGGCAGAAACACTACGAGCCAGAAGAGATTGGGGGCCAACATTCAACATTCTTAAAGAAAAGAATTCTCAACCCAGAATTTCATATCCAGCCAAACTAAGCTTCATAAGTAAAGGAGAAATAAAATCCTTTACAGATAAGCAAATACTGAGAGATTTTGTCATCACTAGGCCTGCCCTACAAGAGCTCCTGAAGGAAGCACTAAACATGGAAAGGAACAACTGGTACCAGCCACTGTAGAAACGAGCCAAATTGTAGAAACCATCAATGCTATGAAGAAACTGCATCAATTAATGGGCAAAACAACTAGCTAACATCATAACAACAGGATCAAATTCACACATAACGATATTAAGATTAAATGTAAATGGTCTAAATGCCCCAATTAAAAGACACAGACTGGCAAATTGGATAAAGAGTCAAGACCCACAAGTGTGCTGTATTCAGGAAACCCATCTCACATGCAGAGACACACATAGGCTCAAAACAAAGGGATGGAGGAAGATCTACCAAGCAAACGGAAAGCAAAAAGAAGCAGGGGCTGCAATCCTAGTCTCTGATAAAACAGACTTTAAGCCATCAAAGATCAAAAGAGACAAAGAAGGCCATTACATAATGGTAAAGGGATCAAATCAACAGGAAGAGCTAACTATCCTAAATATATATGCACCCAATACAGGAGCACCCAGATTCATAAAGCAAGTCCTTAGAGACTTACAAAGAGACTTAGACTCCCACACAATAATAATGGGAGACTTTAACACACCACTATCAACATTAGATAGATCAACGAGACAGCAAGTTAACAAGGATATCCAGGAATTGAACTCAGCTCTGCACCAAGTGGACCTAATAGACATCTACAGAACTCTCCACCCCAAATCAACAGAATATACATTCTTCTCAGCACTACATCGCACTTATTCCAAAACTGACCACATAGTTGGAAGTAAAGCACTCCTCAGCAAATGTAAAACAACAGAAATTATAACAAACTGTCTCTCAGACCACAGTGCAATCAAACTAGAACTCAGGATTAAGAAACTCACTCAACACCGCTCAACTATATGGAAACTGAACAACCTGCTCCTGAATGACTACTGGGTACATAATGAAATGAAGGCAGAAATAGAGATGTTCTTTGAAACCAATGAGAACAAAGACACAATGTACCAGAATCTCTGGGACACATTTAAAGCAGTGCGTAGAGGGAAATTTATAGCACTAAATGCCCACAAGAGAAAGCAGGAAGATCTAAAATTGACATCTTAACATCACAATTGAAAGAACTAGACAAGCAAGAGCAAACAAATTCAAAAACTAGCAGAAGGCAAGAAATAACTAAGATCAGAGCAGAACTGAAGGAGATAGAGACACAAAAAAACCCTTCAAACATCAATGAATCCAGGAGCTGGTTTTTTGAAAAGATCAACAAAATTGATAGACTGCTAGCAAGACAAATAAAGAAGAAAATAGAGAAGAATCAAACAGATGCAATAAAAAAGGATAAAGGGGATATCACCACTGACCCCACAGAAATACAAACTACCATCAGAGAATACTATAAACACTTCTATGCAAATAAACTAGAAAATCTAGAAGAAATGGATAAATTCCTGGACACATACACCCTCCCAACATTAAACCAGGAAGAAGTTTAATCCTTGAATAGATCAGTAACAGGCTCTGAAATTGAGGCAATAATTAATAGCCTACCAACCAAAAAAAGTCCAGGACCAGACGGATTCACAGCCGAATTCTACCAGAATTCAAAGAGGAGCTGGTACCATTCCTTCTGAAACTATTCCAATCAATAGAAAAAGAGGGAATCCTCCCTAATTCATTTTATGAGGCCAGCATCATTCTGATACCAAAGCCTGGCAGAGACACAACAAAAAAGGAGAATTTTAGACCAATATCCCTGATGAACATCGATGCAAAAATCCTCAATAAAATACTGGCAAACCAAATCCAGCAGCACATCAAAAACCTTATCCACCACAATCAAGTCAGCTTCATCCCTGGGATGCAAGGCTAGTTCAACATATGCAAATCAATAAACATAATCCATCACATAAACAGAACCAAAGACAAAAACTCCATGATTATCTCAATAGATGCAGAAAAGGCCTTCGACAAAATTCAACAGCCCTTCATGCTAAAAACTTTCAATAAACTAGGTATTGATGGAACATATCTCAAAATAATAAGAGCTATTTATAACAAACCCACAGCCAATATCATACTGAATGGGCAAAAACTGGAAGCATTCCCTTTGAAAATCAGCTCAAGACAGGGATTCCCACTCTCACCACTCCTATTCAACATAGTGGTGGAAGTGCTGGCCAGGGCAATCAGGCAAGAGAAAGAAATAAAAGGTATCCAATTAGGAAAAGAGTAAATCAAACTGTCCCTGTTTGCAGATGACATGATTGTATATTTAGAAAACCCCATCATCTCAGCCCAAAATCTCCTTAAGCTGATAAGCAACTTCAGCAAAGTCTTAGGATACAAAATCAATGTGCAAAAATCACAAGCATTCTTATACACCAGTAACAGACAAACAGCCAAATCATGAGTCAACTCCCATTTGCGATTACTACAAAGAGAATAAAATACCTAGGAATCCAACTTACAAGGGATGTGAAGGACCTCTTCAAGGAGAACTACGAACCACCGCTCAACAAAATGAAAGAGGACACAAACAAATGGAAGAACATTCCATGCTCATGGATAGGAAGAATCAATATTGTGAAAATGGCCATACTGCCCAAGGTAATTTATAGATTCAATGTCATCTTCATCAAGCTACCAATGACTTTCTTCAAAGTATTGGAAAAAACTACTTTAAAGTTCATATGGAACCAAAAAAGAGCCTGCATTGCCAAGACAATCCTAAGCAAAAAGAACAAAGTTGGAAGGATCATGCTACCTGACTTCAAACTATACTACAAGGCTACAGTAACCAAAACAGCATGGTACTGGTACCAAAACAGAGATATAGACCAATGGAACAGAACAGAGTCCTCAGAAATAACACAACACATCTACAACCATCTGATGTTTGACAAACCTGACAAAAACAAGAAATGGGGAAAGAATTCCCTATTTAATAAATGATGCTGGGAAAACTGGCTAGCCACAGGTAGAAAGCTGAAACTGGATCCCTTCTTTACACCTTATACAAAAATTAATTCAAGATGGATTAAAGATTTAAATGTTAGACCTAAAACGATAAAAACCCTAGAAGAAAACCTAGGCAATACCATTCAGGACATAGGCATGGGCAAAGACTTGATGACTAAAACACCAAAAGCAATGGCAACAAAAGCCAAAATAGACAAATGAGATATAATTAAACTAAAGAGCTTCTGCACAGCAAAAGAAACTACCATCAGAGTGAACAGGCAACCTACAGAATGGGAGAAAATTTTTGCAATCTACCCATCTGACAAAGGGCTAATATCCGGAATCTACAAATAACTTCAACAAATTTACAAGGAAAAAAACAAACAACCCCATCAAAAAGTGGGTGAAGGATATAAACAGACACTTCTCAAAAGAAGACATTTATGCAGCCAACAGATACATGAAAAAATGATCATCACTGGTCATCATAGAAATGCAAATCAAAACCACAATGAGATACCATCTCACACCAGTTAGAATGGCAATCATTAAAAAGTCAGGAAACAACAGGTGCTGGAGAGGATGTGGAGAAATAGGAACACTTTTACACTGTTGGTGGGAGTGTAAATTAGTTCAACCATTGTGGAAGACAGTGTGGTGACTCCTCAAGGACCTAGAAGTAGAAATACCATTTGACCCAGTGATCCCATTACTGGGTATATACCCAAAGGATTATAAAACATGCTACCATAAAGACACATGCACACGTATGTTTACTGCAGCACTATTCACAATAGCAAAGACTTGGAACCAACCCAAATGTCCATCAATGATAGACTGGATTAAGAAAATGTGGCACATATACACCATGGAATACTATGCAGCCATAAAAAAGGATGCATTCCTGTCCTTTGCAGGGACATAGATTAAACTGGAAACCATTATTCTCAGCAAACTATCACAAGGACAGAAAACCAAACACCGCATGTTCTCACTCATAGGTGGGAATTGAACAGCAAGAACACATGGACACAGGGCAGGGAACATCACACACTGGGGCCTGTCAATGGGTGGGGGGCTGGGGGAAGGATAGCACTAGGAGAAATACCTAATGTAAATGACAAATTGATGGGTGCAGCAAACCAACATGGCACATGTATACCTATGTAACAAACCTGCACATTGTGCACATGTACCCGAGAACTTATTAAATACAAGAAAAAAGAGATTAGTAAAGTTCAATTTATTCTATTCATCTACATACTGCTCCCACTCCAGATGTGGAAGCTAAATTTGTCTCCACACCCTTCACTGTCATAGGTTACACACAGTGCTGTGAAAAATCAGTCAGCATGATTGATATTTCATCAATTTTGATGAATCAGGGAAAAGAAGGAAATTCAACCAAGGCCAACACTTCAGTTGGTACAAATGTGTTCATAAACAAAGCACATGATCATATGAAACATCTTTAATTTTAAAAGCTTTGCCTCAAGTAACTGACTTTTGTCTCTTAGAAAGCAAATACATATATACACACACACACACACGTGTATATTTATATACATTTTTTTTAATGACCATGGTTAGAGGGAATATAATTTTTATTTTTCTAGAGAAAGGGTCTCACTCTGTTACCCAGGCTGAAGTGCAGTGGTACAATCATAGCTCACTGCAGCCTCAAACTCCTGGGTTCAAGGGATCCTTCCTGTCTCAGCCTCCTGAGTAGCTGGGACTACAGACACATCCCACCATCCTTGGGTAATTTTATTTTTTATTTTTGTAGAGATGGGGTCTCCCTATGTTGACTAGGCTGATCTTAAACTCCTGGGCTCAAGTGATCCTCCTCCCTCAACCTCCCAAAGTGGTAGGATTACAGGTGTGAACCGCCACACCCAACCCAAGAATATCAATTTTTAAAACCAACATTCCAATTAGTACAGGGAAAGAAAACTGCACCTTTTTAAAGAAAAGCCCCTTAGAGAGGAGAAAGAACTGTAATTAGAAAGGTATTAAGAACTAAAAAGCCGTTTTTAACTTGTTTCCTAAGAAACCAAAAAATAGAACTGACAAGTACAACTTCCAAAGAAGCTTAGATTTACTTACTCTATTATTAAAATTTCCAGTTCAAAATTTTTTAGAATTACTAATGAAAGGGGTGAAAAAAGCTCTTACAGGAAAAAAACTCAGTTCCTCCAGTTAAATGCTTCTACTAGTGAAAAGTGACCTTCATGAAGAAAACAGCAGAGTTGCTCTCAGACAGGTTAATAATATATTTAGCAACCAACACCACATTGTGATTCTTAGACAACCACAAATGAAACAAGATAGTCCCCTAAATTTGTGGACTTAACTTTTTGGCATAACATAGCTTTTTGGCAGATAAATTTGCTCAATAGAGAAGATGTACATTTGGCCATCAGGAACTAAAGCTCTTAGTAAATGAGTAACAGCTCGTCCCCCTATAACATTCCCGTATTCCATTCCATACCTTCGGTATGGGGAGGAAACCTGTGGGCTGTATTTCTTTATGTCTGAAGCCCTTCTGAGTAGTTTTATGAGATTAAAATGGTAGTATTTGGGGCTGGACAGCAGACACGAAGGAAGGCCAGCATGAACCTTTGGGAATGTGCACTCTGGCTCACGCACCCCAGCCTCTCCCCTGCTGATCACATATGGGGAGGGGGATGTACAAGGTTAACCTTGAGAGGAGCTCTGGCTCAGAGGTCCCGGCCCAGGATCTGTCACATACACACAGAAGGCAGCCCAAAGAGTCTGAAATGCCCAGCCCTCCCCATAGTCTTGATAGCCTCCCAGTACAACCAGCCACTCCAGTAAATAAACAAAGTGAGCCCTGGCATTTCCCTGTGACGGACTTGGATGGCGCTGCACCTCACAGGGGCAGTGAGGAGGTGATTGTGTCAGGCAGCGGAGAATGATTGAGACTTGCAGCGAGGTCTGCAGGGCACTAAAATCAGATGCTAAGAGACTTTCTTCCCACCTTTGACTGCGTAACTACTTCATTACAGGAGTTCCAGGCCTTCAGATATTAAGGTCCAGAGACCGAAAGTATAAAGCATATCCTCCTTCCTTTTGCCTATCCAAATCCTAACCTTTCCTTCTAAAAATCCCTGTGCTTTATGAAGTCCTATTACAATGCCTGCCCACAAGAGTTTCCCATCTAGCTGGAGATATGAATATGCTTCCAACCGCCTAAGAGATTGTGTCTATTCTGTGATTAAAAAAAAAAAAAAAAAAACACTATTTTAACAAAAATTTTTGTAACAGGATTTGGAAGTAAAGCTTTTTTCTATCACCTGGAATTGGCAACCAAGTATCACTGAATGCTAAAAGAAGAAATGAACTGGCCAGGCGTGGTAGCTCACACCTGTAATCCAAGAACTTTGGGAGGCGGAGGCAGGCAGATGGCTTGAGGCTGGGAGTTCGAGACCAGCCTGGCCAACATGGTGAAATCCCACCTCTACTACTAATACAAAAATTAGCCGGGCATGGTGGCACACACCTGTAATCTCAGCTACTCAAGAGGCTGAGGCAGGAGAATCGCTTCAACTCAAGAGGTGGAGTTTGCAGTGAGCCAAGATCGTGCCACTGCACATCAGCCTGGGCGACAGTGAGAGTCTGTCTCAAAATAAAAAGAAGAAATGAACAACTGGAGCCAGATTCTTCCTTGAGGGCACCTTAGGACACAACTTACGTAGTTCTAAAAATATAAAAACTGACTGCTGATGCATTAACCAAAAGTCATATAAAAGCATAAAGGGGAAATGAGGGAAGGAAAGAGTAGTGTAAGAGTCACATCTTCATCTACAATAATAGGGCATCAATAGATTTGTCTATCACAGTAAAAAGTCACTAGATAATATCTAAAGTTAATGATATAAGAGATACCAGTTATTTTGAAATTAGGAGGAATACTAAAAAAAAAATCACTAGAACTACTGTTGAGGAGTAGGATGGGATGGGTTAAAGAGGCAGGAGGTGCTGGTTTTTTACTATTTTTAGCACTGTTTGACTCTTAACATGCAGGTATTATTTCATTAATTATTAGAATTATTAAAAATTAAATTAACTTACAGAAGGCAGTATTTTTCTGTAGGGGGAAAAAAAAAAACATAAGTTTCACGGGCCTTTCCTGTGCGGTGTTTGTCAAAAATGTTGTCTAGAGTACATGGATACAGCTGGTAAGTAGTAGCTAGACTTGCATCAAATTCCTAGAGGTTGGCCAGGCGAAGTGGATCATGCCTGTTATCCCAGCACTTTGGGAACCCAAGGTGGGAGGGTTGCATGAGGCCAGCCTGGCCAACATAGCAAGACCTCCTCTCTCTTAAAAAAAAAAAAAAAAAAAAAAAAAAAAAAAAAAAAATTCCAGAGGCTGGGGATTGTTTATCACATATTTTTATGTAGGATCCAAATGAAGGTGAGAATGTGTATATTTATTTCAGTAACATCCATAGATTTGAAATTGAAGCCAAAAGGGGATAGGGGAGGCTCTCATGGGTGTGTTCTAAGTATCAAATAAACAAATCAAAATCAGACCTAAGAAAGAGAAACAACACGCCAGGACCCAAGAACGCAAGCCTGCAACTCCAATGGCACTACACATGCTAATTAGCCCTGGAAGATTCACTGCTCAAATTATCTACTGGAGTCATCAGAAAAAGGGCAACCTCTGCTAAATAGCTTCCATCCTGTGGGGGGAAAAGGAAGCGATAAGTATAACGTACTTTAGAAAGAATAGCATTCAAAATTATTGAGGCAGAAAAATTCTTCTGTAACACTCCTGATTGGCTCTTTGGGCAGCAAAACCAAGCTTTACAAATCCCAACAGGTTTAAAGGAAAATTATGCCAAAAATAAAGCTTTGGCTCATCTTACCAGTGTTTCACCTCAATTGTCTATTTTACAGGCCATTTAAGTGAAAGCATGCACTAAAAATTTTGACTTTGTCATCCTCAGCTATCCAGGAAATGGCAATACTTAAAATTCTATTTCTAATACAATTACAATTAATGTGTTATCTATAATACACCCTCTACAGTGCTCCTGTTTTATCATCCATTTTACATTTTCCCAAGAGATACTGTATGTTCATTTTCACAGCTCTCTTTTTTAAATTCATTGGGTTTCTTTAATTAAATGATTACTATTATATCTATTTTAAAATAACTCAGCTGATATATAACAATAATGGCTCTACTATACCTGTCTAAATATTATCCCAGTAATGTATCTGAAATTATATTAATAACACTTCTCTTGGTAATATCTAATTACTTTTTATGGTTTCTAACTCACCATTCATGTGGCTTTTTTCCTTTATTGGACATTTGGACATAGATTATTTTATTATTTAATTTCATTTTATTTCATTTTGTTTTGTTTTGAGACGGAGTCTCCTTCTGTGGCCCAGGCTGTACTGCAGTGGTATGATCTCAGCTCACTACAACTTCTGCCTCCCGGTTCAAGCGATTCTCCTGACTCAGCCTCCCGAGTAGCTGGGATTACAGGCGTGTCCCACCATGCCCGGTTGATTTTTTTTTTTTTCAGTAGAGACGGGGTTTTACCATGTTGGCCAGGCTGGTCTTGAACTCCTGACCTCAAGTGATATGCTTGCCTCAACCTCCCAAAGTGCTGGGATTACAGGCGTGAGCCACTGTGCCTGGCCTGGATACAGCAGATTTGACACAGTGGTTTTGTCTGAAGACAATAGAAAAAGTGAGTATTTTGACAAAACAGTTTTGAGAAATGTACATCAAAATATAGAAACAATTTTTATAAAAAATTACAGTAATAATTGGGATGGGGAAATGGGATGGAATGAGGCTCTGGGGTGGCACGGGGTCCAAGAACAGGATGAAGATTTCTATCTTTCATATTATGTGGTAATTTTTTTTAATTGGCTTATTATTTAGAACTTATCAAAATATTCCAGACTCAAAAACAATTCCATCACAGACTGATAAGCAATTAGCCACTCTCTCTGAACCTGTTTAGGTGTCTCCTACATAACTCTCTTCCCACTGGATCATTGTTTATGAAAGCCCAAAGTATTTAAATAAAATTATGGATGTCAAAACATTTCACCCAAATACTTCAGTATACAGCTATAAAAAATAAAGACATTTTCCTACATAACCATGATGATATAACACATAACAAATGCAATACTAATTCCTTAATGTTCTTTCATACCCAAGTCATATTCAAATGCCTCAATAGTTCCTCTCCCAAATGTCTCTTACAGCAAGTTTATCCAAATCAGAAAAAAAATCTGCATCTATGTAATATTTGTGATACAAATACAGAAAAATACTACAACTGTGAAATCTAAATGTAGGTATTACACTATTCCCTGTCTTTTCTCTGGATTTGAGATTTTTTGTAATACAATGTCCAAAAGATTAACACCATTATATCTTTTCAGATAGATTATAAATGTAACAGAGGAGGGTATTGTCTAGACTGTGCTACTGGGCCCTGTCCTGTTCAAAGCTGTCATCAATTATTTGGACAATGATATAGAAATGATCCTTATCAAATTTCTCATTTGATGAGCTAGGAGAAATAATGAACATGTTAGATAATTGAATCAAGATCCAAAAACACTTGACAAACTAAATATAGTAGACTGCTGAGGAAATGAGTGGTGATACATTGGATGCCTTTTTATGTTCACTAAGAGCTGGAGGCAAAAGGTCACAGGTCGATAAATGCCGTAATGAGGAAGGGTCCTACAGATTACCAGCAGCTTTGGTGATGGCCAGATCAAATGGAATTGCCTGAAGCATTTAAAAAAAAAAAAAGTTACAGCTTTTTCAGCATTTGTCCAGCAGGTTTTCTGGTTTTTACTGGAAAATACCTGATACACAAAAAAAAGAAAAATTAAAATAAATTTTAAAATAGAGTCCTTTATCAAGAGGGCCTGCTGCCCTCCTGGCCTGTGAGCTGCATCTGTCAGCCTTGTGAGATGAGCATTGCCAGCGAACTGGGGTGGCAAATGTGAGACTAGGAAATGGAGGTGAGGGGCATGAAAGGTGGGGATACAAAAGCCAAATTGCTATATAATCTTGAAGTAAGTTTCCATCGTTATGGGAAATCTTCAAGGTGAGTAGCAAGGTAGACTAACCATCTTGGCATCGAATTCAAGCACCTGATTGGGTCCACATTCAGAGATTATCTTATCCTGTGCTTGGCATATGTCACAAGGACAGATGTGTCAGCCAAACTGGAGATGCAGACATGATAATGAGCAATTTTTTAAAAGTCACAGTATCTGAATGGAGGTCACCTTGGCATTGACAAGGGAAACAGAAGGATCTCAGTTTGTACAAAGGTTAAAATTCTTTATTCAGTCTCAAGAGTTTTCTGGATCAAATCCTCCATGTCTTGCTTCATTCTCTGTGTATACTCTTCTGTGTCTACCCATCCATCTCTCCTAAAGTTCTTGAGGGCAGAGACTATATTACTCATCTTTGTATCCACAGTTCCCAACACTCTGCCTGACATATAGCAGATACTTTATAATATTTGTGGAATGAATAAATGCTTGCCCAGAGGTCACAGGTAATAATCAAGTGCATCAGCTCATGCTGTATCGGAGACTACATAGCCCTCTGGGTGCTTTCCGACAACAGCATGGCCAAGTGGAGCACACTTTGATCTCCTTGACTGACCAACCAGGCAGTAATTGAGGCTGCACCTAGATAAGAGCATTAAGAATGACGCATCACTAAGCCAATGGACCAGGGTCTGATATTGCTGGATGGTTGTTTAAACTGAATGTAAGACTTTAAACTTTCAGATTGTAGTGTCACATGAGTATGTTTTGGTGGATTAAGGCAGTATGTTTTCTGCAACAAGTCAGGCTGGATAGCTCTGATTCAATATGCTCACATGGGTTTCTGGGACTTTTAGAGAGAACCCTCTGCAAAACAGCCACTAATCATTGATTTTATACACACACACACACACACACACACACACGTATATATATATATTCCTTGGATTTCCTACCAGAAGATTCCTTCATCCAGAGTCCAAGATGCACTGACTTTCCCTTGGGGGGGCAGGGGTAGGGAGGAAACTCACAGGAAGACTCTCCTGGCACCCAGTCTCCTCTCCAGTCTAAGGCACTAATGATCAGGTCAGATCAGCTCTGTGAACAATCTTAACATGGATGGGGCATCAGGTGGTATTGCCTTCAAGTGTACTTTCCTCTGCCTCGAGTCTTAGAGGACTTTGGTTGTCTCGTGTGTGTGTGTGTGTGAGAGAAAGAGAAAGACAGAAAGAGACAGAGACAGACAGAGACCAGATGACCTCTCAGGTCCCTTCTAGATCTAAAATTTTAAGACAATTGTTTTGAAAGTACTAACTAACAATGAATCGCCAGCTTTGGAATTTGTGACTAGCAGTATTCAAAACATATTCATGATTGCAGGAAATAAGGCAGAGGACCCTAAAGAGAGATACAAAAACAAAAAGGTGAACGTGAGTGAAATAATATATCAACTTCAAATCATTAGCAAGGTAATACCACTGAAATCAACTAGTCTATAGTGTCTCCAAGATGGTTAGTTAGAAAGTATGGCTGTTTCACTACTTACAATAGCAAATAGCAAAGACTTGGAACCAACCCAAATGCCCATCAATAATAGACTGGATAAAAAAAATATAGCACATATACACCATGGAATACTATACAGCCATAAAAAGGAATGAGTTCATGTCCTTTGCAGGGACATGGATGAAGCTGAAAGCCATCATTCTCAGCAAACTAATACAGGAACAGAAAACCAAACACCCCAAGTTCTCACTCATATGTAGGAGCTGAACAATGAGAACACATGTACACAGGGAGGGGAACATCACACACCGGGGCCTGTCACAGGGGTAAGGGGCAAGGGGAGGGAGAGCATTAGGACAAATACCTAATGCCTGTGGGGCTTAAAACCTAGATGACAGGTTGATAGGTGAAGCAAACCATCATGGCACGTGTATACCTATGTAACAAACCTGCACGTTCTGCACATGTATCCCAGAACTTAAATAAAAAAAATTAAAAAATAAAAAATAAAAAGAAAGGCTGTTTACCACAGAGGCACCTCAGAAGGACAGACATGTGGTCCCAAACACCCCTGGTTCCCCTTTATATGAATTAATCTTTCTTAACTTCTCATTAATCTGTTATATTTTCAGTTTATATTGCCCCTTTGCCAGTTCTCTTCCTTATTATATTTCCTGCAGTCTTCTCTCCTCCCTATGTACCCAGTGCAGGTGCCTACCAACAAGTGTTTCAGCCTCTAGTCTGTCATTTCAATTCATCCTAAATATTCCATTAATGACTCCTCCTAAGTCATCATTATGATTGGGTCACCCTGCCCCCAGCTGAAAGCATTCTTCGATGATTCCTTGTTGCACAAGGGATTAAGTCAAAACTCAAAAGCCTGGGAGTTAAATCCTCACCAATCTGGTTCTTAGACAAGAAGTTAAGCTTCATGTCATCTGAACTTCTCCCCAGTTCCTGTATGCATCCATGATTCACTCCTAGAAGCTGTACCCTGACCCATGCCATCTCTCTTCCCTGAAGCATTCCCCCTCTTTCTCTCTCCTCTGAATGTCTCAGTTCTACACATGCTCCAAAGCCCAAGTCAGATCCCTCTTTCAGCCGTACCAGCCATTAGCTATCCTTTGGTCTTCCGAGGTTCTACCACGCTTCTTTACCATTTCACAGAATACCCCCTATATTGGTAATTAACTTTCATGTGCCTAAGTTTTATTGCCTCAGCTAGACTGGTATCTCCTCAAGATCAAGGACTTTATCCTTTTTTTAAAAATGTCCTAAAGTGCCTATCACAATGCTCCCCATGGCAGATGCTCAACAAATAATGAAAATAAGTGAATAACATTTTTTTTTGAGACGGTTCTGCTCTTGGTGCCCAGGCTGGAGTGCAGTGGTGTAATCTCGGCCAACTGCAACCTCCGTCTCCTAGGTTCAAGCGATTCTCCTGCCTCAGCCTCCTTAGTAGCTGAGATTACAGACATCCACCAAAACATCCGGCTAATTTTTTGTATTTTTAGTACAGACAGGGTTTCACCACGTTGGCCAGGCTGGTCTCAAACTCCTGACTTTGGGTGATCCACCCCTCTCGGCTTCCCAAAGTGCTGGGATTACAGGCGTGAGCCACCACCCCCAGCCGATAACAAACATTTATGAACCCCTTCTTTTTGTCTCCAATTATTTTGTCTGAAAACATTTTCAAACTTCAGGACTTTCTGACTTCATAATGCTATGAATGAGTCTCGATTTTTTAAATAATGTAATTTTCAAGGGTGCCCACTGCTGACTATAATAGACGGTCTCAGAGACAGATCCTGGCAACAATACCGTCTTGTAGGATTTAATATGATTGAGTCACTTTCAATTAGACAAGAAAGCATTACATTCTAGAAATTGTCTCTTCCCACTGTAATTGAAAAGGAAAAACTGACTTTAGGTATACTAAATCAAAAGCATATACACATAAATCACAGATAACTCACATGCAGGCATGGGTATGGCCTTACTATATGCTATGCGGCCTCACCACTCAAAACGTGATCCAGGGACAAGCAAAATCCGTACTGTTTGGGAGTTCGTTAGAGGCAGAATATCAGGCTCCACTTCAAATTTACTGAATGAGAATTATTTCTTTTAACAAAAGCCCTGGGTGATTTGAAAAGCACTGGACAAACCCAAAATGAGCAAAAGTGACTGTACAGAGGAATTTTTTCTTTTTCTTTTATGAGACAGGGTCTCACTCTGGCTCCAGACTGGGGTGCAGTGATCATGACTCACCGTAGCCTTGACTTCTCGGGCTCAAGCAATCCTCCCACCTTAGTTTCCTAAGTAGCTGGGACCACAGGTGTGCACCACAACGCCCGGCTAACTTTTTGATTTCTGTTGTTGTTGTTGTTTTTGAGACAGGCGTCTCCCTCTGTTGCCCAGGCTGTTCTCCAACTCCTGGGCTCAAGCAATCCTCCCACCTTGGCCTCCCAAAGTGCTGGGATTAGAGGTGTGAGCCACCACGCCTGGCCTGTACAGGAGGAAATTTTTTTATGTAGGTTCCGCTGAGTACAGGATTTTTATCCTTTCAAAACAGCCTATACCAGTGGTTCAACACAGGTCACTGGTCCCCATCCCCAGGGTTTCTGGTTCAGTACACCTAGGGTGGAAGCCAAGAATCTGCATTTCTAACAAACTGCTAGGTGATATCCATGGTGCTGCTGCTGGCCTAGGAACAACCACACCACAGGTTTATGCTATTAAAAACAACAGGCCTCGTATTTTGGGGAATTTTACTCCAAGTGCACTTCCAATAGAAGAGAGAATACTGAGCTAGTAAAACAGAAAAGGAGGCAGCAGCAAAATGTTTCATTTATGTTACAAGAAGGTAGCTGTTAACACTCCTTTGTACACAGTGGGGTAAAAATAGCTGAAGGAATTACTATAGCAACAGCTATCATATCCTTAGAGACTTTCTCTCCTGGCATTACTCATAAAGGGAGACCCATCCTACACGAATCTATTTCAACCTGGAGACCTGTCACAAACAATAAACATGGGAAATTTATCCCATTCGTTAAACACTATGAGATAAAATACAAATTTAAGATGGATTTGAAAAATGACTCTGTGACGCCTGAATTTGGATTTGGTCCAGCAATTAAACAAAAACAACAAAAAAAGTAAGTCTTTATGGCTGTGAAACAACAAGAAAAGGAGAGCTGAGAAATGTTGAGAATACTTATTATAAAATTTTTAATGTTTTTTTAAAAATCCCAAAATAGCTTCTTCTTTTAAAACAAAGACTTTCCAAATTATAAATAAAAGAATATATAAAAACCAAAGAGCTCCACCTAGAGTTTGAAAAAAGGGTTATTACTTATACACACACGTAACAAAGCACTATCTACCCTATTGTATCTATATTCTCTTCATTACTGTTAAAAATATGTATTCTTACAAAATCTTTACAAAAAGGATAACCTTTTAAAGTGTGTAATACTGTTAATGCAAAGGAGAACTGACTTTTTCATGTCTGTAACCTATTTTTCTTCTAAGAATTTGGCAGTTGTATTTGTCACTGTGAATGATTATCTTCAGGTAAATCACTAAAAAGTTAGGATAGAACATACATACCTACTATGTAGCCACAAAAGTTTTTTAAATAATTAAAAAACTAAAAAGTTGGGATAGTGTTTAAGGAATTCATGGAGATGACAGTTTATGAAATTGATTCAAGAACCCAGTTCTTACCTGAGCTTGCTGTATGTCCTTGAGTAACTCCTCTTCAAATCCTGAGTTTTCGCCTCAACAGCGGTTAGATAAGACCAGTGATTCTCAGACCGGGCTGCTCATTGGAAACACTTGAGATCATTGGAAATAATTTGATGCACGGGTCCCAGCCCCCACGATCATGATTTAATTGTTCTGCTGTGTGGAGTAGGAGGTGTGGGCAATTTAGTTGCCTTGTAAAAGCTCCCCAGGTGATTCTAACATGCAGATTGGCTGTACCATATTGGGTGATCTCCAAGCTGTCTTTCACCCTTAAGCATCTATAGCTCTAGCTCAGTGGCTCTGAAGCTTTCATGTGGATCACAGTCACCTGGAGGCCTTGTGAACTCACACACAGCTGGACCTTACCACTGGCTTCGGATGCAGTAGCCTCAAGGTAGGCCCCAAGAATTTACGTTTCTAACAAGGTGCCAGGTAATGCTGATGCTACTGATTCAAGGTCCTATTTTGAGATTATTGTTCTAGATTATTTTAAAATTACATCTGCCAATCTCCCAAATTATTCTTACTCTCCTTGATGAAGCCACAGTATGATATGGTTAATTAATCTCCTTGATTCCAATCTCCCTTCTTCCAGTTCTTAGCCCATACTTTCAACACAGTTAGTAACCTAACCCACAAATGCTATTGTGTCACTCCCTGGCCTGAAACTTTTCAACAACTCCCTATTGCTGACACAAGGACAAATTCACATGACATGCAAAGCTTTTCAGTTTCCAGTAGTCTGTCATCTGCCTATGTTCCAGTCACATGTTCCCAAAAACACAATGAAAGCTCTGTCAGCACAGTGCCTTCATATCTGACATTCTCTTCTCCTGAAAGGTCCTCATTCCACCTTCTCTTTCTGACATACTTGTCACCATTCACTCTATGGGCCAGGTACTGTGCAAGGCACTGGGAATTCAAAGAGAAGTTCAGACAATCCCTGCCTTTAAGGAGCGTACAGTCTTGAGAACTGTAGAAAGCATTGTTGAATGGCAAACCCAACACTAGTCTTAATACCTCTCCCCCTTCTCCCTTTCATCCTTATGAGTGGCTGAAAAAGCTAATTACTGCCAGGGATGGACAATAGCACATACATAGAAATGTGCTGCCGGCTTCTGGGAAAGGGTTTGCTTTCCAGATAAAAAGGAAAAGACCCAGAGCCATCCATTCCCCCAGCCTTGAGTGTGGGTGCAACGCCTGAAGCTGGGACAGCCATCTTACAACCATGAGGCAAAGGACAAGAGAATCCTACAGACACGGTCCTGACATTGATGATCAGCTCAACAAGCGCCAGTAGCCACTGACCTCCAGTCTCCTTTATATTTGAGAATAAACCGCCATTTGTTGAGCCACTTGTTTATCAGTTTTCCGTTATTGACAGCTGAAAGCATTCTCTTGGGGTGGAGGTGGGAAATATCCAGCAAGTCATCCTTTCACAGCAGCTGTGCTAAGTGATGTCAGGAAGCAGAGCACACAGTGAGAGGCTACAACACAGCGAGTGGGGAATGAAAGAGTGGGGAGCAATCAGCAAGGCGTGGAGACAAGAAGGAAGCATCCATTCCAGGCAGAGGAAGGAGCTTCTGCAAAAGTCCTCAGGGAGGAAGAGCTCTTGTGGCAGAGGACAGAAAAGCCTGCAAGATGAGGAGCAACAGAGGAAGCCGGAAGGAGAGGCAAGGCTTGTCCTGCTCCCCAAGGCAGGAGTAACACTCCTCCCACTTCATCCCCAGAGCTTCATCCCCAAACTCTACCCCTATCCTTCCACCCTGTTCTAATGTACCTGCCTACCTCTTTCACCCCAGTTAGACTGGACTTTTCACAACCCCTTTAATCATCTTATGCCCCTTAGCACCTAGCAGAGGGACGTGGAAATACACATAATAAACATTTACTGAATGAAAACATTATCATATAATAGTTTAACTATTCAGAAGTATCCTGGCTGGGCGTGGTGGCTCATGCCTGTAATCTCAGGACTTTTGGAGGCCGAAGCAGGTGGATTGCTTGAGCCCAGGAGTTCGAGACCAGCCTGTGCAACATAGTGAGACCCTGTCTCATTAAAAAAAAAAAAAAAAAAATCCTAAAAAGTCATAATCCAATATGAGGGCTGACTTATGAATATTTTTGAAGCCCAGTTCTGTAACTGAGTTCCACCACCACCCAGGTATGCCACCTTCACATGACTGAATGAGATGCTTGCTGTAGAACCTTATTAGAGTTAAAACAGGTGATCTCAGGCAATATTTACTGATTTTTTATTTTTATTTTTAAAGCACAGGGAGCTTGACTTTAGCAGCCCAGTCAAAAGTACCTGCCACAGATGAAGGTCCAACCAGGAGTGGTTCTATAGTAGTATATATGGTTTTATAGTAGTAAGCCTACACTATATATACAAAGTATACATACAACTATGTATATACAGACTTACAATCTGACTCTGAAGAATATCAAACCAAATGTTTAGTTAGCTGACCCTTGCCCCAAAAAAGAGGAAGAGAAATAGAAACTTGCATTATGCATCAAAATATTATCCAAATTTGTTTTCAAACGGTAGGTTTATGGGTGATTTAATTTAATTTCCACTTCTTAATATTTTATAATTCACTTGATTCACTTAAATTACTTAAATCGATACAATTTTTTTTACTTACAAAAGCACAGAGGAGAGCAAAACTTCCTCAGCCACGAGGCCTTAGTTTACTCAGTATGTTTTGAAAAACGCTTCATACTTTTTATAATTAAAAGTGAATCCAAAGTTTAAATTTAAATTGCAGACAGCCTTTGACCCATATCCAGGGATCAACACTTCAAAAATATGGGGAATAGCACATACCTCACGTCAGTGGCATGGAGAGCAAGGGAAACAAGGCACAGTATTTTATTGGTTAGAATTGCTGATGCATGGTGGTAATCAAAAGCAGACCATGTTGGGCGCAGTGGCTCATGCCTGTCATACCAGTGCTTTGAGAGGTCAAGGCTGGAGGATTGCTTGAAGCCAGGAGTTTGACAACAGCCTGGGCAACACAGTGAGACCCCATCTCTACAAAAGTAAAATAAGGGCAAAAAGAGGAAAAATAAATAAATAAATAAATAAATAAATAAATAAATAAAAGAAAAGCAGGCCGGGTATGGTGGCTCATGCCTGAAATCCCAGCACTTTGGAAGGCTGAAACAGGTGGATCACCAGAGGTCAGGAATTCGAGACCAGGCTGGCCAACATGGCGAACCTTGTCTCTACTAAAAATAAAAAAATTTAAAAATTAAAAAAATTAGCTGGGCGTGGTAGTGGGTGCCTGTAATACCAGCTACTTGGGAGGCTAAGGCAGGAGAATTGCTTGTACCTGGGAGGTGGAGGTTGCAGCGAACGGAGATCGTGCCATCGCACTCCAGCCTGGGCAATGGAGCAAGTCTCCGTCTCAAAAAAATAATAATAATAATAAAAGAAAGAAAAGCAGGCCAACTTTTAGTTGGTTTTCCTGTTGTTTTCAAATTCCCTATATACAATGTGCCCATAATGCCTGCACCAGGCAGATGATCCCACTACCTGCACTGGTGCACGGCTGTTTGCTGTTCCCTCTGCACAGAAAGCTCTTCCCAGACCCTCTGCACTGGCAGCCTCCTCTTTACCATGCATCTCTTAGCTTAGAAGTCACCTCCACGGAAAGCCCTTTCCTGATTATCCCATGTAGAGTTGGAAAAGCACCACTCTCTTCTACAAGACCTTCTTTATGTCCTCCATGGCACTTATCACTATTTGAAAATATCGAGTTTATTGTTTGTTTATTGAGGGTCTTCCCACACAAGAAATGAAACCTTACTTCTTGGTCACTGCTGAATTCTAGTACCTAAAACAGTTCCTGGCATATATAAAAGGTATCAAATATATAATCATTTCATAAATGAAAAAGATATACATATATATGTATACAAGGATACTCACTGCAACAAGATGTATAATAACAAAAAACTGCAGAAAGCTGAATGCCCAGTAATAGACGAATGATTAAATAAATTATAATTCATCTATAAATCAGAATATTCTGCAGGGATTTAAAAGAACACTTACTGCCATCAGAAGATATCCACAATATACAATATCATGAAATTTTAAGTTGCAGAATAATATGTGTGGTATGATCCCATCTTCATAAATGACAGAGATAAATGTAACTACATGGGAATGTATAGGGTTTTTAAATAACAAGGGATTATATTATACATATTTTCAATATATATACATGTTATATGCATAGAAAAAATGTATAGGACTATGGTATTAAGAGGACAGAAAGAACTTACATCTTTTACTCCACATAAATCCACATCATTTAAATTTTAGAACAACCATGTAAATCTTTTGTAAATTTTTTTAAAAGATCACATTTATTTTGTACTGATAAACTAAAATAGATTTCAAGTTTTTGGAAATTGACATATCTTTTTAAAAAATATTTATTTAAAATATTTCATGCTCAGACCAGGTGCAGTGGGGTCACACTTGTAAATCCCAGCACTTTGGGAAGCTGAGGCAGGCGAAACACCTGAGGTCAGGAGTTCAAGACCAGCCTAGCCAACATGGTGAAACGCCATTTCTACTAAAACTACAAAAATTAGCCGGGCATGGGTGGCAGGCACCTGTAATCTCAACTACTTGGGAGGCTGAGGCAGGAAGAATTGCTTCAACCCAGGAGGTGGAGGTTGCAGTGAGCCAAGATCATACCACTGCACTATAGCCTGGATGACAGAGCAAGCCTCCATCTCAAAAAGATAAAAATAAATAAATAAAAATGAAAATGAAAATATTTCATGCTCATATACACGATGGAATACTATGCAGCCATAAAAAGAAATGAACTCATGTCCTTTGCAGGGACGTGGATGGACCTAGAAGCCATTATCCTCAGCAAACTAACACAGGAACAGAAAACCAAACACCGCATGTTCTCACTTATAAGTGGGAGCTGAATAATGAGAACACATGGACACAGGGAGAGGAACAACACACACTGGGGCTTGCCGGGGAGCAGGGGAGGGAGAGCATCAGGATAAATAGCTAATGCATGCGGGGCTTAATACCTAGGTGATGGGTTGATAGGTGCAGCAAACCACCATGGCACATGTTTACCTATGTAACAAGCCTGCACATTCTGCACATGTATCCTGGAATTTAAATTAAAATATATATGTATATATATATTTCAAGCTAAAGTTTTTATATTGTAGGCAAACTTTAAGATTATATTAAAAATAAACAAAATTAATAAGGAAACACTGAACTTGAACTACACTTTAGACCAAATAGACCTAACAGACATATGTAGAATTTTCCATCCAACACCAACAGAATACACATTCTTAAGAGCACATGGAACTTTCTCCAGGCCGGGTACCAAAAACAGTGCCTGGCATAAATAACAGGTATCAAATATATAATTGTTTAATAAATGAAAAATACATACATTTATTATCTATGTTAGGCCACAAAACTGGTCTGGACAAATTTAAGAGAAGTAAAATCATTTTAAGTATCTTTTCTGATAATAATGCTATGAAACTGGGACTCAATAACAGGAGAAATCTTGGAAAATTCACAAATATGTAGAAATTAACATGTTACTAAACAACCAATGAGTCAAAGAAGAAATCAAAAGGGAAATTTAAAAATACCTTGAGACAAAAATGAAAATACAACACATACCAAAACTTATGGGATGCAGCAAAAGCAGTTCTAAGAGGGAAACTTATAGCAATAAATGACTTTATGCACCAGGGACCAGTGGAAGACAGGAATGGAGTGGGTAGGGTTTCAGGATGAAACTTCCACCTCAGATGATCAGGCATTAGTTAGATTCTCATAAAGAGTGAACAACCTGTATCCCTTGCATGAGCAGTTCACAATAGGGTTCACTCCGCCATAAGACTCTACTGCTCCCACTGATCTGACAAGAAGGGGAGCTCAGGCGGTACTGCTGCTCATCTCCTGCTGCGTAGTCCGGTTCCTAACAGGTCACAAAGGTTGGGGACCCCTGCAGTCTATCAGAAAAGAATAAAGATCACAAATAATCTAATGTTATACCTCAAGGAAGCAGAAAAAGAAAAAGCCCAAATACAGCAGAAGGAAAGAAATGACAAAGATCAGGGCAAAAATAAATAAAATAGAGACTAGAAAAACAATAGAAGAAAAATCAATGAAACCGGCAGTGGTTTCTTGAAAAGATAAACAAAATCGACAAACCTATAGTTAGGCTAACCTAGAAAAATATTGAAAAGATTCAAATAAATAAAATCAGAAATAAAAGAGGAGACACTGTGATTTATGCCACAGAATACAAAGAATCATAAAGATTACTATGAACAAACAACCATAAGCCAATAAACTGAATAATCTAGAAGAAATGGAGGCATTCCTAGAATTTATCCTACCACATATAACCTACCAATGCTAAATCAAGACGATATAGAAAATCTGAACAGACCAATAATAATTGAATTGGTCATTCAAACAGATTGAATCAATAATACAAAGTTTCCCATCAAAGAAAAGCCCAAGACTGGAAGTGTTACTGATGAATTCTACCAAACATTTAAAGAACTAATATCAATCCTTTTTGAACTCTTCCAAAAAATCAAAGAGGAGGAAATACTTTTGAACTCTTATTATGAGGTTAGCGTTACCTTGATACCAAAGCCAGACAAGAACATTATGAGAAAAGAAAATTACAGGCCAATATCCCTGATGAACATAGATGTAAAAATCCTCAACAAAATACTAATAAGCCAAATTCAACAGCACATTAAAAGGATCATTCCCCATGATCAAGTGGGATTTATCTCAGGGATACAAAGATGATTCAACATATGCAAATCTACAAATAGAGAACACCATATTAACAGAATGAAGGACAAATACTATATGATCACCACATTAGATGCAGAAAAGGCATCTGATAAATTTCAACATCCTTTCACTAATAAGTATAGAAGAAATGTACATCAACATAATGAAGGCCATATATGAAAAGCCCACAGCAAACATTATACTCAATGGTAAAAAATTGAAAACTTTTTCTCTAAGATCAGGAACAAGACAAGGATGCCCACTGTCGTCATTTCTATTTAATGTAGTACTGGATGCCCTTGTGAGAGCAATTATGTAAGAGAAAGAAGTAAAAGGCATTCAAATAGGAAAGGAAAAGGTTAAAATTGTCACTGTTTGCTGATGAGAAAACCCTAAAGACTCTATCAAAAAACTGTTAGAAGTGACAAATAGTAAAGTTGAAGGATACAAAATCAACACACAAAAATCAGTAGCATTCGTATACACTAGCAACAGACTAGCTGAAGAAATATAGAAAACAGTCTCATTTACAACAGCTATCAAAAAAAAAAAAAAACTAGAAGAATAAGTGTAACCAATGAGATGAAAGCTCTATACACTGAAAAATATATGACATTGATTAAAGAAATTGAAGAAGACACAAATAAATAGGATATTCCACGTTCATGGGTTGGAAGAATTAATATTGTTCAAAAGTCCATACTACCTAAAATGACCTTCAGACTCAATGCAATCCCTATTAACATTTCAATGACAGTTTTCACAGAAATAGAAAAGGCAATTTTAAAATTTATATAGAATCACATGCACACATGAACACAAAAACCCTAAGTATCCCAGGCAATCTTGAGCAAAAAGAACAAAGCTGGAGGCAACATTCTACCTGACTTCAAACTATATTACAAAGCTATAGTGATTAAAACAGCATGGCACTGACATAAAAATAGAAACATCAACCAGTGGAACAGGATAGAGAGCCCAGAAATAAACCCACATATTTACGGTCAATTGTTTTTTATTTTTTTACAAAGGTGCCAAGAACACACCATGGGGCAAAGACAGTCTCTTCAATAAACAGTAATGGGAAAACTAGACATCCACATGAGATGAGTGAGATGCGACCCTTATGTCATACCATACACAAAACACAACTCAAAATGGATTAAAGACTTAAACACAAGACCTGAAACTGCCCCCCCCAAAATACCAGAAGAAAACACAGGGGGAAAACTATGTACCCCGTAATTATATATGATTATAATTTTGAAAAAATACAGTTTTTAAAAAGTAATCAGTCTCATAATTGACAAAACTTGGAAGAAACCACCTGAATATCGTAGCTTGATCCTGTAATCCCAGCTACTTGAGAGTCTGAGGTGGGATACTCACTTAAGGCCAGGTTTTGAGACCAGCCTGGGAACACAGCAAGACCCTATTTCTGAAAAAATAAACAAATAAAATAACAAATTTGGAAGCAACCAAGGTGTCTCTCAATAAGTGAATATATAAACAACTTGTAGTACATCCACACAATGAAACAGTATTCAGCAATAAGAAGAAATGAACTGTCAAGTCACAAAAATACATGAAGGAACCTTAAAGACATATATCTAAGTGAATTAAGCCAGTGTGAAAAGACTACATACTGTATTATTCCAACTACATAACATTCTGGAAAAAGCAAAACTATAAAGACAATAAAGACATCAGTGGTTGTTAGCGGCTAGAGGGAGAGAAAGAGAGATGAATAGGCAGAGCACATGGGATTTTTAGGGTAGTGGAACAATTCTGTATGATACTGTAATGGTAGATACATGCCATCACACATTTATCAAAACCCGTAGAATGTATAACACCACAAGTGAACTCTGACCAGGCACAGTGGCTCATGCCTGTAATCCCAGCACTTTGGGAGGCTGAGGTGGGAGGACTGCTTGAGACCAGGAGTTTGAGACCAGTCTGGGAAACATAGCAAGATCCCATCTCTACAAAAAATAAAGAATAAAAAAATTAGCTGAGCATCATGCATGTGTCTTTAGTCCCAGCTACTCAGGAGGCTGAGGAGAGAGGATCACTTGAGCCCCGGAGTTCAAGGTTATAGTGAGCTATGACCATGACACTGCACAGCAGCCTGGGTAACAGAGCAAAACTCGTCTCAAAAAGAAAAAAAAAGAGTTAACCCTAATGTAACCTATGGGCTTTAGTTGTTAATAAAGTATCCATATTGGCTCATCAATTTTAACAAATATACTACATAATGCAAGATGTTAAGAATGGGGGAAACTGGCCGGGCGCGGTGGCTCACGCCTGTAATCCCAGCGCTTTGGGATGCCGAGACGGGCGGATCACGAGGTCAGGAGATCGAGACCATCCTGACTAACACGGTGAAACGCCGTCTCTACTAAAAATACAAAAATTAGCTGGGCGCGGTGGCGGGCGCCTGTAGTCCCAGCTACAGGGGAGGCTGAGGCAGGAGAATGGTGTGAACCTGGGAGGTGGAGCTTACAGTAAGTGGAGATCACGCCACTGCACTCCAGCCTGGGTGACAGAGCGAGACTCCATCTCAAAAAAAAAAAAAAAAGAATTGGGGAAACTGAGGGACCTAGGGAAGTGGGTGTGAGGGAATATACGGAAACTCTCCGTAGTTTCCACTCAATTTTTCTGTAAACCTAAAGCTGCTCTAAAAGAGAGAGTCTATTAATTTTTTAAAGTAATTAGTTGCTACCTGAGAAAGCTGATTAAAGAAAAAAAAAGAATAAAAGTAATTAGTACTGCATTATACATTTCTTTTATTAAATGATTATCTTACTAAACATACATATATAAAATGTGAACTTTAAAGTAAAAGCTATACCCTTAAGTCATTTTAATATAGATCTGTTATGTTCTAAAGGAAAATAAATGATTTAGTATTTGAGGTCTAAAGACTGGTGTTAGAATTCCAACTCTACTGTAGATATTTTACATGTTCCTAGTTTCCCATTAATTTATGTCAGTTAGACTAACCTATTCTTTTTCCAAAATTACAGCTCCTCAATGAATTTTGTTCCCCTAAAAAAATACCTTCTATATTTCAATAGAACATCCAATGGAACCTTTCTTAATAACCCCATCTATTTGTGTAAGAAGGAACTTGATGAATAAAGTATAAAAATATTAGCAAAGTGCTTTGAGATCCTCAGATGAAAAAGCAAGGAGAAGCTAGCTACTCTGGTTGCACAGACATTCATGCCACTAATGGTCTGCTGGAGAAAAGTTATTTTTAAAAATACTAAATAACTTTGAATCTGACACCACCTAATTGTTCACAAAATCCACTGTTGCATTTCAATCTACTATTGTAACAACTGGAAATTCAAAACAATGTCAATTCATAGTTAAGGTATAAAGCTGTTCAAATTTCATATTTCACACAAATGTCAAGAATTAATATCTATGGAAGAGGTAAACACAACTACTAGTGAATACCTCTATTCTAATTCTAACTCTTGAACTATGAACGTATTTTAAGTACATGCACAATCATCAACTATAGAAACACAGAATCTGGCCAAGCACGGTGGCTCACACCTGTAATCCCAGCACTTTGGGAGGAAGAGATGGGCGGATCCCCTCAGGTCAGGAATTCAAGACCAGCCTGGCCAACATGGTGAAACCCCGTCTCTACTAAAAACACAAAACCTAGCTGCGCATGGTGGCCTGTGCCTGTAATCCCAGCTACTCGGGAGGCTGAGGCAGGAGAACAGAGGCTTCAGTGAGCAGAGATCATGGCACTGCAATCCAGCCCGGGCCACGGGGCAAAACTCTGTCTCAAAAAAAAAAAAAAAAAAGAAACAGAATCTTAGCTGGACAGGACCTCAGAGGTCATCTAGTCTAACATACCATTCGATGAGTTAGATCTTCTACCACACCCTTGGCTTGTCTGACATCTGTTACACAGCGGGCAGCAAACTATTTTCTATAAAGGGCCAGGTAGTAAATATTTTAGGCTTTGAGGCCATCCAGTCTTTGTTGCAACAACTCCATGCTGCCCGTGTACCACAAAAGCAGTCATAGCCAAAACATAAATAAATGGGTGTGGCTGTGCTCCAATAAAACTTCATTTACGAAACAGGCCGTGGGTTGCCAATCCCTGATCTAGACTACTCCTAGGTATTCATAAAATTCCACCATTATATACATTTAATGACTTTACAGGAAAATTTGTTGTCAGGGTGAGCTGAAATAAGCAAATTCAGCAAATTCACCCATTGCTCTAATCAAAATTATTGCCTTCTGTAACAAAAGAGAACATTTACTCTTTCCCATGTATCAGCCTTTCAAATACTTGAAGGAAGCTATCATGATTCCAAGTATTCTTTTCTCCAGCTAAATATCCTCAATGCCTTCAAGCATTCCTTGTATTATGATATGGTTTTCCAGGCCATGTAACCATTTGATCATCCTCCTGTATACATATACCAGCCCTTTAATAATCCTTTGAAGTGCAGAGGACTGATACGTGATGTATGGTTTAAAAAATATATAGCAATCAAGATGTAATTTTAATTTTAGAATGTGGCTGTCTCCAAATACAAATGTGTTTTGTTTTACAACATTACCATTGGGTCTTTATGAAAAATATATGTTCTGAGGACTTATTCAAAGGCTTATGCTCAGTGTCATAACACTGTACATTAATTTAACATGATTAGTAAGAAACAGAAAATATTCTTAATTTTGCAAAAAAAAAAAAAGGTAGACATAATAAAACAGTAGATTCAAAACAGTCCTTATGCAAGAAAAAATGTCGGCAGAACTGACCTCTGCAATCGGAATAATGTAGTACAATTTGCAAAAGAAAGTCATCAGTCATTCTTTCTGAGAAAATAAAACACAGAAGGGGAAGAAAACACACACATCCACAGTGTGTTCTTGGATGCTGCTGGCTTGTTAGTAAAGACAGAGCAGGGCTGCTATAATCACAGCCAGGCCATCTCTAAATGATGGTCCCTGTTGTATTCCACATTTTCATGGTTTGGGAAGAAACAAACCTGTGGGTTTTTTTAAAGGCAATTGAATTCAGATTTCTCAACTTACTGTCATTGCATTAAAAAAAAAAAAAAAGTTTTCTCTTTTTAAAGACAGCTATAAGAAAATAAGGCCCAAGCCTGGCTAATTTTTGTATTTTTTGTACATATGGGGTTTCACCATGTTGCCCAGGCTGGTCACGAATTCTTGAGCTCAAGCAATCCACCCACCTCACCCCTCAAAGTGTTGGGATTACAGGTGTGAGCCACCGTTCCTGGCCTGGCACTATTAGGTTAGTGCAAAAGTAATTGCGGTTTTTGCCATTACTTTTGCACCAACCTAATATATAGCTATAAATGTGCCACACTGAGTCTGACTTTGCAACTGATTTTATAACATCTCTTATTGTGATTCAATTTCTTGATAATTCAGTACCTTAAACAATCTATTGCACTAGATAGAGGAACAAATTCATTTTTTAATACCTAAACATGTTGCAGTTAAGCTTAATTTACGTTCTCCAGTGTCTTCTTCCTGCTTGCTTGTCACTACACAACTTCTCCCTGAATAATCCCATCCATGTATGTGGCTTCAAATACTATCCACATACTGATGACAACAAAATTAATTTCTCTAGCCCAATTTCTCTGCAGGGACGACCCATTTATCTAGGAGCCTAGTGGCGTCTCTACCTGATCAGTCCAACTGCCACAAGACAACACGTACAAAGTGGAGCATATGGGTCATAACATAGTAGCAAATGTTTATTGATTATTACTACATGCCAGGCACTGCACTAAGTGCTTTATATGGATTTTCTCACTTAATTTTCACCATGCAGTTATACATGGCATGTTTATCTTCTTTTACCTGAAGCCCTATTAAAATGATAGCATCAAAATATGAAAGATGTAACAGACATTGTTCACTGACTACCTAGTATACACCCATCCCCATCCCCTTCTTCCTGGCCAAGAGAATTTTTTTTCTCAGGGCGTCAATAAACCAAGCCAATTTCTCAGTCTCCCTTGCAGCAAGGAGTAACCACATGACGCTGTTTGAGCCAATGGAACACAAGTAGATATCTGTTTGGGGTGGGTCAGGAAAAGTAACACAATCCTTTACTTATTCCTGCCTTAACTGTGGATATTATGTGCAGCTGCCCTTTTCCTTTTTTGACCATGAGGAAGAGGCCAAGACAATCACAGAGACATTGGTCCAGACGTTATTGAGCTACTGAACTAAGGCCAGTAACCATCTACCTCCAAACTTCTTATTACTGAGAAAAACGAACCTGCTTTTTTATATCCATGTTTAAGTCCAGTTTTCTATTAACTTGTAGCTGGAAATATTCCTAGCTGGTACAAAACTATAACCTGAACAAGAAGTTTCAACAAATAATTAGTAGGAAAACAGAGGGTCTGGGTGTGGTAACTCACGCCTGTAATCCCAACACTTTGGGAAGCCGAGGCAGAAGGATCACTTGAGGCCAGGAGTTCAACTCCAGCCTAGACAACGTAGCAAGACCCTGTCTCTACAAAAAATTAAAAAATTAGCCAGGCATGGTGTTGCACACCTGCAGTCCTAGCTACTCGGGAGGCTGAGGTAAGAGGATCACTTGAGTCTAGGAGAGCAAGGCTGCAGTGAGCTATGATTATGCCACCGCACTCCAGCCTGGGCAACAAACCAAGATTCTGCCTAAAAACAAAAATAAAGAAGGAAAGCAAGTGGAGGAGGAATAACTATATAGTAAACCAAAGGATGTTACAAACTAAGTGCCTGCAAAAATAATGAGAAGCAAGTCAGCTCACCCCTGTGGATCTCACAGAAGACTTAGGATTTGGAGACACCCCATACTGCAGAAGACAGGACACATAGATCTGACATTTGGAGATTCACTAACAAAAATGTCAGTTCCCCACCCAGTCACCACCATTTCTCAAGCCCACAAGTCTACATGTTGGAAAATTTCCTTAAGTTCTGCTTATTGTTGGCTGTTTCGATTTATAACTAAATTACTGAAAATATGATTGTAAGGAAAGCCGGCAATATAAAAGATAAGCAAAACAAGCAAACAGGAAAAAATGGAAAGAAGAAGAGAAGGAAAAGAAAAGTAATTTAGGGGAAATAGAAACAATGGAAAAAGCAACCGGGCATGGTGGCTCACACCTGTAATCCCAGCACTTTGGGAGGCTGAGGCTGGCAGATCACCTGAGGTCAGGAGTTCGAGATCAGCCTGGCTAACATGGTGAAACCTCCATCTCTACTAAAAAAACAAAAATTAGCCGGGTGTGGTGGCGGATGCCTGTAATCCCAGCTACTCGGGAGGCTGAGGCAGGAGAATTGCTTGAACCTGGGAGGTGGAGGTTGCAGTGAGCTGAGATCATGCCATTGCACTCCAGCCTGGGCAACAGAGAGAGACTCTGTCTCAAAAAAAAAAAAAAAAAAAAAAAAAGAGAGAGAGAGAGAGAGAGACAATGCAAAAAGCAGAACAATACTTTGAAAAGAAACATACACATAATATCCTCAGAGAGATTTGGGGAAAACAACAAGAATGAGATGCTATGAAAGAGAAACAATTAAGATACAGCAGCAGAAACAAATAAAAATAATAGAAAGGTAGGAAGACAAAGTTGAGCCAATCTCCCACATAATAACATATGGAAACTAGATGAGAAAAGTTTAAAATCAGGGGCCGGGCACGGTGGCTCACACCTGTAATCTCAGCACTTTGGGAGGCCACGGCAGGTGGATCACTTGGGGCCAGGAGTTCAAGACCAGACTAGCCAACATGGTAAAACCCAGTCTCTACTAAATAAAATAAAATAAAATAAAATAAAATAAAATAAAATAAAATAAAATAAAGTAGAGGATCAGGTCCACATAGAAGTTCTAAAAGAAGAGGGTCCAAAAGAGATAGAGAAGAAAACAGTCAAAGAAAAAACATTCTCCTCCAAGTGCATTTAAAGCAAAATTAAAACATGCACAAAGGCAAATGGTTGTAAAAATGGAGAAGAGAGATAAGTGGAATATCTGACAAACTTCCTGAGGGAATAAACAAGTATAACTCCCAATACTTTGTATTCGAATGACATCAAACCTCTCAACAGCAACACTGTAAGTTATGGAACTATGCCTTCAAAATTCTTAGTGAAAGATTATTTTTGGCATAGAAAATTGTAAGTCAGTCAGTCAAGCACAAGGGTAAATGAAGGCATGCAGAAATGCAAACTTTTTGTCTCTCATACACCTTTCCTTGGGAAGCGCTATAGAGAATTACATTTCTGCAAAATAAGAGAATAAATCAAGAAAGATTAAAACATATGATTAAGGACACAGGAGTCTGCTCCACAAGAAAGCAGCAAAGAGAAACACCAGAGTGACAGCTGTGCAGCAAACCCAGACCCAGACTGGAAGACAGGCCTCCAGGAAAAAGCATGACGGACAGCTTGTGTGATGCACTTTGACATTTGCACATCGATCTGTGTGGGATTTAGAATACATATTGATGGGTATATAGAGTTTCTGTTTTCTGTATATAGTCAAACATTAGATTGAACAACATGAAATTGTTGTTTTATAGGTTAAAATTTTGTCAGGTATTGATAGTTTAACATCATTTGACCAAATTTATAGGTGAATAATATAATGCTGGAAATTTGCTTTAAATACTCTAACAATGACAAAAAATAAGTTGGAGGAATATATGAAACAAGAATGTCTGAAAGTATACTGTTATTGAAAGTGGGTAATGGGCACATGAGCTTCACTGTCCTCTTTTCTCTATTCATGTATGTGTTTGAAAATCCCATCATAAAAAAATATAAAAAGAGAAAAGTATGGCAACACCAAAATGTACATTTCAATAATCTTTCAGACATTGAACCAACCCTAGGACTGCTTGCCCCAGCCTGTTTAGAAAGTGAGAAAAATCAGTTCCTTCATTCAAACACTTTAATCAGGTATCCTGTTACTTGCAGCCTAAAGCATCCTAATTGAATCATAGATCCTAACTGATCAATCCAAAATATATCATGTCATTTATTACATGGATTAAACAAAATTTTTAAGTAGAAATCTTCTAGGCCTCGTTCTCAGATAATAATCAAATAAAAATAGAAATAAATAATAAAAAATTACCTTAAAAGTTTTAACTGGGAATTTTACAAACACAAACTCAGAATCCCATTAGTTACAATATTAGTTCAAAGATGAAATAAAAAGCGAAATAGCTGTTATTAAAAAATATACCAATAAAATAGATAAATTCTATCAGAGCCTGATTAAGGAAAAAGGAGGAGAAAATGAAGTTATACAAAATCAGGAATTTTCAAAGGGAACGTAAGCACAGATACAAAAGAGATTTTTTTTTTAAGACAAAGTCTTGCTCTGGAGCCCAGGCTGGAGTACAGTGGCACAATCTTGGCTCACTGCAAACTCCGGCTCCTGGGTTCAAGTGATTCTTCTGCCTCAGCCTCCCCAGTAGCTGGGATTACAGGTGTGCCCCACCACGCCCAGCTAATTTTTGTATTTTTAGTAGAGATGCGGTTTCAACATGTTGGCCAGGCTGGTCTCAAACTCCTGACCTCATAATCCACCCACCTTGGCCTCCCAGAGTGCTGGGGTTACAGGAGTGAGCCACTGCACCTGGACAATATTTTTAAAATTATAAAATGTATCACAACAAATTTGAAAACCTAGAAAAATTGGATAATTTCCCAGCAAAATAAAAAGGAATCCAAGAACATCTGAAAAACTCAACTATATCAGTTACTTGCTGCATGCAGTGGCTCATACCTGTAATCCTAGCTCTTTGGGAGGCTGAGGCAGGAGGATCGTTTCAGCTTAGAAGTTCAACACCAGCCTGGGCAACATAATAAGACCTCACCTCCACAAAAAAATGTTTAAAAATTAGCTGGACATGGTGGTGCATCCCTGCATTCCTAGTTACTTGGGTAGCTGAGATGGAAGTATCACTTAAACACAGCAGGTCAAGGCTGTGGTGAGCTGTGATTGTGCCATTGCACTCCAGCTTGGGTGACAGAGCAAAATGTTTTCTCAAAAAACAAACATACCAGTTACCACAGAGTAAATTGAAAAGGTGGTTAAAGGTCAACATTGAGAAGGAAGCAGGACCAGGTGATTTCCTAATTTGTTTCCGCTAACCTAAGAACAGTAATTCTGATATTTTAATGTTATTCCAGAATGAAGAGAAGGATGGAAAACTTCCTAATATGTTTTATGAAGACGATAAAACTTGAAAATCAAAACATAATAGAATACCCAAAAAATACCCGGCTGGGTGCGGTGGCTCATGCCTGTAATCCCAGCATTGTGGGAGGCCGAGGTCAGGAGTTTGAGACCAGCCTGGCCAATATGGTGAAACCCTGTCTCTACTAAAAATACAAAAATTAGCTGGGAGTGGTGGCATGCATGTGTAGTCCCAGCTACTCGGGAGGCTGAGGCAGAAGAATTGTTTGAACCCAGGAGGCAGAGGTTGAAGTAAGCCGAGATCGTGCCATTGCACTACAGCCTGGGCGACAAAGCGAGACTCCATCAAAAAAAACAAAAAACAAAAAACAAAAACCTTACGTGACTTATACATATACAAAAGTTCTAAATAAAATATCGGCAAGCAGTACTTGGCAATTCGGCAATAATTCAAAAGAATAACACACTGTAACCAATCAAAGCTTAATTCAAGGAATACAAGAGTGAAATGTATTGTGATAAAGTATATTTACCTAAAACCAACAGCAAACATCTTTCTACCAGGTGAAACAATAAAACTATTTCAAATAAAATCAGAAACCAAACGGGCATGTCTGCTATTGCTATTATTATTCAACATTGTCATGGCAGGTCTGACAAATAAAGTCATTGAAAAAAAGATACACCATTTTTACTAATTGCATAACTATATTTTTAAAAACCCAATAGACTATAGCTTTTTAAAAACTGATAGAATTAATAAGAATATTTGATAAGGTAATACCATGATATATAATTAATATACAAAAGTCATTAGATATTCCATATTTAAGCATGAACAACTAGAAACATAAATGGGAAAGAAATCCATACAATAGTGAAAAGTCATTAAGATACTTAGAAATAAACTCAGCAAGAAAAGTGCAAAAATCTATATAAAGAAAACCATAAAATCATATTGAAGGATAAATTTTAAAATCTAAGCAAATGGAACAACATCTGTGTGTTCTTAAATGGAAAGATTTAATATCATAAAAATGTCACTTCTCTTTTTTTTTTTTTTTAATTATTTGAGACAGGCTACTCCCGTTGCCCAGACTGGAGTGTGATGGCGCAATCTCAGCTCACTGCAACCTCTGCCTCCCAGACTCAAGCGACTCTCCTGCCTCAGCCTCCCAAGTAGCTGGGACGATAGGCGTGTACCACCAACCCCGGCTAATTTTTGTATTGTTTGTAGAGACAGGATCTCACTATGTTGGCCAGGCTGGTCTTGAACTCCTGGCCTCAAGTGATCTGCCCGCCTCATCCTCCCAAAGTGCTGGGATTACAGGCATAAGCCACTGCACCTGGCCAAAATGTCACTTGTCTTAATTTCACAAGAATGCCCAATTAAAAAGCAAATACAATAATGGGATCCTAAAACATAAAATGGACATTAGGCAACAATTGAAATCTAAATAAAATAGGGATTTAGTTAATACTAATGTATCCATATTGGTCCATTAATTGTTAACATATGTATCATATTAATGTAAAATGTTAATAGTAGGAAAACTATGTGGGGAGTATATGGAAACTGTCTGTACTATCTTCACAGTTTTTCTGTAAATATAAAACTGTTCTGAAAAATAAAGTTTATTTTTGTAATCCCAGCACTTTGGGACCCCGAGGCAGGAAGGTCATTTGAAGCCAAGAGTCCTAGAGCAGCCTGAGCAACATAGTGAGACACTATCTGTACAAAAAATATATACTTTTAAATATATAAATTAGCCAGCATGTGCACTCAGGAGGTTAAGGTGGGAAAATCACTTGAGCCCAGGAGGTCAAGGCTGCAGAGAGTCTAGATCAGACCACTGCACTCCAGCCTGGGAGACAGAACAAGACCCTTGTCTCAAAAAGTAAATAAATACATAAAGTTTACCTCAAAAGCATATGTGTGAGACAATCACGTAAGTTTTTTTTAATAAACAGAATAGAATTCCAGTTAAATAAGTAAAAGTATCTTAAAGTTTAGAGAGAAAACAAATGCCCAAGAAAGCAAGTAAAAGAATCAAAAAGAACAGTGAGAGGAAATATACTGTAGAGATAGTATAATTAAATCAATACGGTATACTGATGTAGGAACAGAGAAATAGATCAGGGAACAGAGTAGAGAATTCAGAAATAAAACCCAGTTTATATGAGATTTTAACATACAACAAAAATGTATTTCAGTGCAATGGGGGAAAGAGTGATTATTTAATAAGAGGTGCTGGGACAACTGGCTATTCATCTGGTAGAAAATAGTTGGCCCAATATCTCATCTTATAAATAAAAAACAAATTCCAGATGGAGTAAATGCTTACACGTAATAAATATAGCATCCAGTTAAAGAAAACCTGGGAGACAATACTTACAATCTGTTTCTTAACCAGAGAGAAAAAATAGCCATATTTGAGTTAATAAAAGTGAAAAACAATTGATGTTGCAAAGCTATCACAGATGAAACTATAGCCAAATTATAGACTTGGGAAAATACCTGCAAAATGATAACAGATAATGGGTTAGTAACCATGACCAATATACAAAGAGCTTTTAAAAATGGGCAAGAGACAAGCAACTTGATAGAAAAATGGGTAAAGGATGTGAAAAGGGAGTTCATGAGAACAAATCCACAGACATAAGCATAAAGAGGCTCCAGCGAACTAGTCATTAGAGAAATGCAAATTACAGCAAAAAATAATCACCACAACCAATCAGATAAAAGAAAAATTAGAGAGCACAATAACAATTGCTGACAGGATGAGGAGGAAAACAATGTACATTGTTTACAGCTGTTTTGTAAAGCAGTCTGACAAATATGTTTACATTAAAAATACACAGACACTTCAACCAGCAAATCACACTCCTGGGAATCTATACAATAAAAATAAAATCGCCAATAAAATGTTTATTGCAGCATTGCTCTTATTGCAAAACACAAGTAAGAAAAAAATAAATTTCCAGCAATAAAGTAATAATAAATCTATATATTGTGGAATATTAAGCAGCCAATAAAAAGAATGAATTAGAGATTACCGTTTGACTTGAAAGGATTTTCCTGGGTGTATCTTTGAGTGATAAAGTAAGATGCAGAGCAGGGAATACACCATGATCCCATTTTTAAAAAGCAAATATTGAACAAAACCCACAAATGTGTGTGTGTGCACACATGTGTATGTGAGAGACAGAATGTGAACATGGAGACAAGCAGAAGAATACACACTAGCTTGCTGACACGAGTTACTTAAGAAGGGTGGTGGAGAATGCAGGGGTTGAAAAGAAAACGTGAGCACAATGTACGAAGCTATTTCATTTATGTTAAGCAAATTAATCAATGACCCTCTATAATGTGGATTAGGAATATAACATGATTGGTATGAGCTTCTATCTTCCACGTAGTCCCCAGTTTCTAAAAACTATGTTATTATTTTTTTCTAGGCTCCCTCCCGTCATGGGACATAGCCTCTACTTTAAAACTTCGTCACAATCATTTGGCATATTCTCTTCCATTGAACTGTCAGTTCTGTACAACGGAAGTCCCAAAATTTCTTGTACATTTTGTGACGATTCTACTTAAAAATACTGTTTTTCATTAACAGTCACCCCACAGTTTATCAAACTGAATTTTTGGACCCCACTTTTCAATTTGAGGTGCAGTTTTACACACAAATGCAAGTATGTACCTAAACAATAAAAAATTAGAAAAATAAGAAGTTGATTAATTATATATTTACTGTTTACTGAAATGTCCAGAAAATGAAAATACAAACTATGGGAAAATATGCATAAGGTATTCCATTTCAGTAAAAATCAGCAAAACCTTAGTTATAAATGCATACTTAACTATTTTTAAGTGAAAGAGAAAGCTGTGGAAAGTATTCCTTGTCACAGGTTAATAAAGGGAGGGAATTGAAAAGTACACATTACAAGTTTTACCTTTATACATCTGGGTGTTATGTTACTTCACTTACTATAATAAGCAAAAAACTATTGCTTTGGAAATCTAAAAATATTAAGTAATGAAAACAAAGATAAATTACAAACAATAAAATAAATTGAGTGTTACTTAGTACCTACCTCATAAGATCTGTTGTAAAGATTAAGTGAGGTAATTCACGTCAGGTGCTTAGCATATTGCCTAACATGTAAATGTTCAATAAATGTTAGCTATTTTTTAATTTTTTTTAAAAAAGACTACAGAGAGCAGTGGAAATTATGAAGCTGAAAACACAAGGCTTTTGAAAATGACATCGTGTACACAAGGCATTTTCCCCCATATTCCTGAATCTGGCCTCTTTTGGACTTCCAGGATTCATAGTTTGGTAACCATCCAGCTCATTAAACACATTCTCATTGGCAGGAAAAATAAAATTACAATTAGATAAATAAGGCGCTTAACAATAAAAAGGAGATGGCAATCTTTTGCCTGGAATGCTACCCTAAGAACTTCACGAACCATCCAAAGGCACTATGCATCTGTCACAACACTTCAAATGAGAACTACCTGGGCCCTGGACATCTCCATAACACTGGAGGAGTTGCAACAGGACATACAGATTGGAGAGTGAAGCTACAACTCTTCTCCGGGCCAGTCCAAGTTGGAAGTCCATTCCTAAACACAGAAATGCTACTCCCAACTCTGAGAATTTCTTCACAGGCCTGCCTACAAACATATTAGTTTGATTATAAGTCTACAAACAAAATCTGGTCCATCAATACTATTCTTACTGTCCAATGAAACATTAAAATAGCCTCATAAGTTCAGGCATGGTGGCTCACACCTGTAGTCCCAGCTACTTGGGAGGCTGAGTTGGGGGGATCTCAGCCTGGAAGGCAGAGGTTATACTGGGCAGAGGTTGTAGTGAGCCGAGATCATGCCACTGCACTCCAGCCTGGGCAACAGAGCAAGGCCATGTCTTAAAAAACTAAAAAAGAGCAACCTCACAAAGTTCATGTACATGTTATTAATTTTACTACTCACATGGAATTGACTTTGTCTTCTGGCCCCTGCACTTGGCCTGTCACGGTGCCTTTGCTGGTATTCTTCACCCAGCCAACCACTCCTATTTTCCTAGCTTCATCTTCTGTATACTGGTTTCAGGAAAAAACAAGAAGAAGAAAGCACAGCATCAAAAGTCTGAATTCATAACATACTTGATTCTAATATCCAAAAAATGCTAACCTAATAATCATTTTTTGTAGTCTATGCCAACAATTGTATAGATGACCTACAGTAACACCTCTAATTATAAAAGAATCTTCACGTAAATGGTATCTTTTGTTAAATTCCACTTTCAGTAAAAACAATTCCACTTTGATAAAAACATTATGAAGAAACATGCTTAGAGTGAGAATTATTTCAGTAACAGTTTCTATGATGTGTTTTTGGATACATAAAATTTAGCTGCATTGCCCTTAAGACTGCTAACACTAAATCACATTGTTAACTTGGGTTCCAAATGATAATCGATCCAAGATTCTCAATCACTGAGAAAAAAATATACAATTATGATCAGCATAGAGTATTGATAAGCAGAAATAGACACTAAAACAGTTTGAAATTTCCAGTAAAAATGAGGAAAATCATTTTAATAAGAAAATTATAAAAAACCCCATTAAAAAAGTAGGCAAGGACACGAACAGACACTTCTCAAAAGTAGACATATGTGTGGCCAAGAAACATATGAAAAAAAGCTCAGTATCACCGATTATTAGAGAAATGCAAATCAAAACCACAATGAGATACCATCTCACACCAGTCAGAATGGCAATTATTAAAAAGCCAAAGAATAACAGATGCTGGCCAGGTTGCAGAGAAAAGGGAATGCTTACAAACTGTTGGTGGGAGTGCAAATTGGTCCAAACACTGTGGAAAGCAGTGTGGCAATTCCTCAAATAGCTAAAAACAGAACTACCATTCGACCCAGCAATCCCATTATTGGGTATACACCCAAAAGAATATAAATTGTTTCATCATAAAGACACATGCACACATATGTTCACTGCAGCACTATTCACAATAGCCAAGACATGGAATCAACCTAAATGCCCATCAATGGTAGACTGGATAAAGAAAATGTGGTACATATACACCATGGAATACCATGCAGCCATAAAAAAGAACGAGATCGTGTCCTTTGCAGGAACATGAATGGAGCAGGAGGCCATTATCCTTAGCAAACTAACACAGGAATAGAAAATCAAATACTGCATGTTCTCACATATAAGTGGGAGCTAAATTATGAGAACACGTGGACACAAAGAGGGGAACGACAGACACTGGGGCCTACCTGAAGATGGAGAGTGGGAGGAGGGAGAGGAGCAGAAAAAAAATAAGTATTGGGCACCAGGCTTAGTACCTGGGTCATGAAATACTCTGTATAATAAACCCCCATGACACAAGTTTACCTACATAACAAACCTATACATGTACCCCTGAACCTAAAATAATTTTTTTTAAAGAAAGAAAATTAAACTAGCAAGAACACTAGCATAAACATGCTGGTTTGCAGAGTTATTATAAGACTAAAAGATTCTGATGTTTTCTGTTGGCTCTGGAGTTGGCACAGAAATGTTATAATTGTGTATGGGTAGATTTCTCTCTCCTATTATTATTAATAGTCTTTTAAAATTTCCTTTTTCTAGATCCAAATTCAGTTTTGCTCTGTAAGTAGCAACATTTTGATTTTGAATTATTTTAACTACATCATACTAAAATTCCTATTGATCCAGTCTACTAGAACTATTTTTTTCTTTTGAGATGGAATTTCACTCTTGTCGTCCAGGCTGGAGTGCAGTGGTGCCATTTCAGCTCACTGAAACCTTTGCCTCCCAAGTTCAAGCGATTCTCCTGCCTCAGCCTCCCAAGTAGCTGGGATTACAGGCATGTGCCACCACGCCCAGCTAATTTTTATATTTTTAGTAGAGACAGGGTTTCACCATGTTGGCCGGGCTGGTCTCCTGACCTCAGGTGATCCACCTGCCTCGGCCTCCCAAAGTGCTAGGATTACAGGCATGAGTCACTGCACCTGGCCTTAGAACTTTTCAAAAACATACTCTTCTCCTGTATGGAGGCCAGGGTGATCAAGATCTCTACACTCCACATCCCCAGCTGTATGAAACAGCATAAATCAAAATGCTAACAGCTAAGACTGATGTAAGAGGTGGCCCTGAAAATAAGTCACTTTCTTACTAGATAATAATGAAAAGGGAGACCATCTGAATTTTGGGGGATGGGGCTGCCTCATAATAGAGACTTTACCGACGGGAAAATATTGGAACCCTCAAGGGTTGGGAACTAGGGACCTAATCTAGTGACCCAGCTGAGATAGTAGGTGAAAATGCATGCCACAATTAACTTGTAGGAAAGAAGTACTTTTAAAAAGTTAAAATTTTAAAAGCAACATGGAGCCAGGCATGGTGGCTCGGCCTGTAATCCCAGCACTTTGGGAGGCCAACGAGGGTGAATCACTTGAGGTCAAGAGTTCAAGACCAGCCTAGGCAACATGGTGAAACCCTGTGTCTACAAAAATTTAAAAAAAAAAAAAAATTAGCTGAGCTGGGCATGGTGGCTCATGCCTGTAATCCCAGCACTCTGGGAGGCTGAGGTGGCTGGATCACTTAAGGCCAGGAGTTCAAGACCGACCTGGCCAACATGGTGAAATGCCATCTCTACTAAAAATAAAAAAGTAGCTGGATGTGGTAGCAGACGCCTGTAATCCCAGCTCCCAGCTCCTTGGGAGGCTGAGGCAGGAAATCACTTGAGCCTGGGAGGCGGAGGCTGCAGTGAGCTGAAATCGTACCACTGTACTCCAGACTGGGCAACAGAGCAAGACTCTGTCTCCGAACTAAATAAATAAATAAAAGATAAATAAATTTTAAAACGCAACATGGAGCTTAATCTGCTAAATCCTGGGAACCACTTCATTATACAACATCAGCGTGTTTTGTTTTGCAGTGCGACATATGTACCTTGGCCTACAGGATTTCTTCCATCCAGAACATGTAGAAAATCCCATACTTTGTATTCAATACACCTAATCAAAGCGTTTCATTAAAATCACCCAAAGAGAGGTACTTTTGAATGTAGAAAATGTTAAGTAAATACTAAGAAGGGTACAATGTTTTTAGCGTTAATAAAAATCTCAATCAGTAATTTCAAAGAAATACACATATTTCTTCATTTGCTGTCAAGGACAGGGAGTAAATAGTAGACTAGCGCCAAGTAGAAAACTGCCCTATCTCTGTAATTGGGAATAACAGTGGAAAAAATGGCAAAATAATAAAGACCATATTGACTTACCATTCTGAAGCAAACACCTGTATAAAAGAAAGATAAAAAGAATTGTCAGCTTGTCCGCCTTTAAAAAGTTGTGTATTTCCTGACTTAACTTTTATCTAGGTGGTCCCCATTTATCCTTGGTTTCACCTTCTGCAGTTTCACTTAACCCTCAATCAACTGCGGTCCTATAATATTACATTTAAAACTCCAGAAATAAACAATTCATAAGTTTTGAATTGAATGCCTTTCTAAGTAGCATAGTGAAATCTCACGCTGTCCCACCCATGAATTATCCCTTTGTCCAGCAGATCCACACTGTAGACACTCCCTGCCCGTTGGTCACTAGGTAGCCCTCTTGGTTATCAGATCGACTGACTTGGTGGTACTGCAGTGCTCATGTTCAAGTAACCCTTATTTTACTTAACGATGACCCCCAGAACACAAGAGTAGTGATGCTGGCAAATGTGCCAAAGAGAAACCATCATGTGCTTCCTTTAGGTGAAAAGGTGAAAGTTCTCGACTTGACAAGGAAAGAAAAACATTGTATGCTGACACTGCTAAGATCTAAAGTAAAGCAATCTTCTGTCTGTGAAACTGAGAAGAAGGAAAAAGAAATTTGTGCTAGTTTTGCTGTTACACCTCAAACTGTAAAAGTTATGGCCACAGTGTATGATAAATGCTTAGAATATCTAGGGTTCTACACTATCTGCAGTTTCAGGCATCTACTGGGGTTCTTGGACTGCATCCCGATCCGAGAACAAGGGCAAACCCCTGTATTTATTATGTGGTAAGTAAATGAAATAAGCAAAATGTTTAATATCTGAATGTATTTAGAAAGTGTTTTTGAAAATTAGTTTCTTTTAAAATGAAATGAGAAAAGGAAGACTTTTTGGAGAAAAATAGTAATATTCTGAGTCCAAATAAATAAAATGCTGAAGCACATATTCACTCTATTTTTAAATGCTAAATAAAACAAAATACTTATTACAGGTACAGTTGAGTGTACTTGGCATAAAATTTAGCTGTCCTCAACTTTTAAGATATCTTCTTAAAATGCAAGGACTAAATACAAATTTAAATGTAATAAAACACTTGTGTATTTTATAGCTAGTTACAGAACCAATGAAACATATCATGAAATGATATGCTTGACCATAACTTGGCTTCTGAAGCCTCAGTTCTTTTATTTATTTATTTACTTATTTATTTATTTATTTATTTATTTACTTATTTACTTATTTATTTTAGAGACAGGGTCTTGCTCTGCGCTAAGGCTGGAACACAGTGGTGCAATCATAGCTCACTGCCCCCTCGAATTCCTGGGCTCAAGGGATCCTCCTGCCTTGCCTCCTGAGTAGCTGGGACTCCAGGCATGAGCCACCGTCCCTGGCTCTGAAGCCTCAGTACTAATGGAAACTTACTGAAATGGAAATGATTCTTAGAATCTCTATAGTGTAGATTACATTATGTTCATACTTTGAACCGTGTAGGTTGAGAAGTATTGTTGGTCTTGGTTATGTTTTCCCTATCTAGACCATAATAAGCTGTTGTATATTGGCCAACTATGATGGTATCTTATACTTTGCTTACCCAGCCTGCAAAACTATGAGAGTCTCATCTCAGACAGAGATCAAGAATACTATGGGACTTCATACCTTGGGTTGTTTGGAACCAAACATTGATACATAGAGAACTGGGCCCTAGAGTGGGGGTGACACAAGAGGCAAGCTGGTTCCAAATTATCAGGGATATGTATTTATGATATGGGACCCCTTGAGGGAAAGGGAAGGCCTTCTTACATCTCTCCTGGGAATTGCAGCAATGACCCTAAATAACAGATCTCAAGTCAGTCCTTCAAATTGCAAGTTGGAAAACTCTTAATCCAAAAGGATGAATTAGAACAGGCTTCTTTGGGATAGATACGCCCCTACATCTCAGCTCCTATTTGAGAGTTGGCTAAAATAGGCCTAAGTAAAGAAACATCAGGAATGTATCAGGTGCAGAAATTCAGAGCTTGTTAGTACCTATTGCAACTTAGTTTCTATTTCTACCTAGAACACATGGTAAATTTGGAAATTTACTTTTCAGTACTCAAGAAGCCAAATGACAGAGAGAGAAAAAAAAAACCACTTAAGTTTAGAGGAGAGGACATAGCAATTAAAAAACACTGGGAATGGATAAAAAAAACTGTGGTAGATCCACACAATGGAATACCACACAATGGAATACCACCCAACTGCAGCAATAAAAAGGAATGAACCATGGATACAAGCAAAAACATGTATGAATCACAAATCCATTATGCTAAGTAAGAGAGGCCAGACTCACACATACTGTGTAATTCTACTTTCTGGAAAGGGCAAAACTATAAGGACAGAAAACTGATTGTCAGTTGCTAAGGGCCAGGAGTAGAGGGGAGAGTGCTACAATGGGGGGTGAAGAGATTCAGGGTGATGGGACTGTTCTATATCTCAATTGTGGTGAGGATTACATGACTGTATGCATTTGTTAAAAATTCACTGGGCCAGGAGTGGTGGCTTACACCTGTAATCCCAGCACTTTGGGATTAGCTAGTAATCCCAAAGATTACTAGACATTAGCTAGTAGATATAAAAGGAATCAGCAGAAAATTCCACAGCCAAGGCAGGTGGATCACCGGAGGTCAGGAGTTCAAGACCAGCCTGACCAATATGGTGAAATCCCATCTCTACAAAAATATGAAAATTAGCTGGACATAATGGCGGGTGCCTGTAATCCTAGCTAGTTGGGAGGCTGAGACAGGAGAATCACTTGAACCCAGGAGGCAGAGGTTTCAGTGAGTCAAGATCATGCTATTGCACTCCAGCTTGGGCAACAGAGCGAGACTTTGTCTCAAAAAAAAAAAAAAAAAAAAAAAAAAATTCATTCAATTGTACACTATAAAAGGTGAATGTTGCTGAATTTATATTCTATCTCAATTGAAAAATAATTATAAAAGAACACATTGGGAAGTCACAGGGGATGGATCAATCTCCAAAGAGTCCAAGAGGTGTTGATTCTACATACAGCAGTTGAGTCTGGTTAAGAGGATACAGAAGAAAAGATCGGTAGCTTAGATATTTTATGCAGTCTTGCAAGCAGATTGATAATTTCCTGATGGTAGTATTCTGTGGTACCCAACAAATATGAAGGAAAAAAAGCAGCAAAGCAATAAAGACAGGATAGTATCACAAATGGAATTTTTATAAGGCTATAAAATATTTCAAAACATAGATGTTCATTGTGGAGATAACATGAGTGGGAAGTATTGATCTGAAAGAGAATCAGAAAGGCAATCTGTTATATAGATGGAGAGAAAGACATTAGCTAGTAGATATAAAAGAAATTAGCAGAAAATTCCAGAAACTTCAGGTCAACCAGACCATGTAGAAGAGAGAGAGAAAACAGGAGAGAAGACAGGCTGCACTGTGCAGGCAAAAGTGTGCAGTCTTTTTATCATAAGAGTCAGGGGATCCCAGAACACAGTAAGACACTGACCAAGTAAGTAAACTGAAAGTTTTGGTCTAGGCTGTATTGTGTATATCCCCTCTGAGTTCCTCAACCACTAACAGGCCCAAATATGAGCGTTATGAAAAGAGAAAGCACGTGCAATGGCAGTAAGCAGAAATTAGAAACATGTGGGCCATCTCTTTCCTATTTAAAGAGTGGTCCATGAAACAGCAGCACCTGAGAGTTTTGTTTAGAAAATAAAATTCTTGGGCCCCTGCTCCAAGGAACAGAAATGCTTCAGGTGGAGCCCAGTAATCTGTTTTCACATGCTTTCCAGGCAATTCTTATGCCCACTAATGTTTAGAGCCAATGGCTGACTCCCCCTTAAAGAAAAGTCTGGGAGAGATTTGCAAAGGGTTTATATTTCAGGTCAAGAATTGCATCAAAAGGAGAAAATTAAAATCTCGTAGGGTACCAAAGATCTGATGCACGCTCCATCACACTGTTCAAGTTGCTGTTGATAATAACTCATGCATTTGCATGTCATTGTTACCTTGCCTTCTTTTCACAATTCAGAAGCATTACATGAAAGAAACCATGGATGATAAAAAGGCAACTCTCCCCTCCTGCACCCTAAAGGGACCTGACATTGGCACAGCCTAGGCAGCCTGTCACATAGATTTCCCCCTCCATCTGTACCACTTACTACTAGAAATACGGGAGCTGCCCAAAGAGGGAAACTGACAACATGCCCCTCAGTGAAGAGCAACGTCCTTTCAACATTTCCGAATCTCGAGCAGCCCTTCCACCATCTATTCATTGATGATGTCAAAGACCATTCGCCTATGGTGATGGGGTTTGAGAAAATTTTTAAAGTGGAATCAAACACAGATATTCCACTATGTGTTGCAGTGTTAAGGAAATGACCTGCTCCAATCTATTGATATAATATTTTATTCACACTAACATAATCTAAGAATTGGGTAACTCAGGTAAATCTAACAGACACACAGGTAAACATTGATTATTCACTTAACAAGCACTTTTCAATTGTCTAATTTTAAGTGCAAAGAATGAGATGAGTAAGACACAGTCCTTGCATCTAAGAGTTTACAATCTAGTGGGAAAGATGGACAAGTAAACTGGCAATTAAATGTTGCAATTAAAATAACGGACAATTTGGAGCTGTAAAATCCATAAACCTCGACACAAATTAGAGTTCATGAGACAGCCACATGACAGACAATCACTCTTGGGTGATTTTAAGGCTGGCTTGTTGAAAAACAGTCTTAGAGCTGAGACTTCAATGATGAGCAAAAATTAGTATGATGAGAGTAGAACATTACAGATAGAAGAGCATGCTCAAAGGCCCGAGGTTTCAGATCAGGGCATATCTGGATACCACGCATAGTTAAATATTCAAACCCATGCACTGTACTCATTTTCTAAATTATTTCTAGGCCCCTGTCATTACTGAAGATTTACTGAAAAATAGTTTAATTCTGTTCCAACTTTATCTAGAAGAATGGGTGATAATGTTTATATACTTAAAGTTACCATAATCTTTCAACTCATCTACTACAAGAACCTCCTTAACTAGCCTCCCTGCTTCCAGTTCTGCCCCACTACAGTGTATTCTCCATAAAGCAGCCAACAGGGTTTTCTTTTAAGTAAAATCAAATAATTTCCTTCCCCAGCTTAAAAGCCCGCAGGGGCTCCCATTACACTGGAAATGAAATGTATTATGGTTGCCACAGCCTCCTAATTTCTCTACTTCATATCCTAGTTCTCCCTCTTTACTCAGCCCATTCCAGCCAGATATGCCTCCCTTGGCCCCTTAAACATGCCAAGCCCCCTGGCCTTTGTACTGACTATTCCTTCTGCCTGAATCCTCTGTCCCCTGATATTCTCATTCCTGGCTCCTTCCCATTATTCATCTCTCTATACAAATGTCACTTCCTTAAAGAAATATTCCCCAACCAATTTATCTAAAACAGCAATGCACCCCATGTTTCCTGCACATGCATTGTTTACTTTTTGATTTCCTATCTTTACAGTAGATTGTCAGTTCTGTAAGAACAGGAATTTTTCTGTCTTGTTTACTACTGTGTTCCCAACACCTAGACCAGAGCTTGGCACATGGTTGTTGAATAAATGAATTTTTAAAAACCAGCTGATAAATATTTATGTGAAATATTTAACTATCCTATAATAATTTATCATATAAATTATTATGTTTGTTATATATATTATACATTTATAATATATCATTAATAATATTAACATATTGATTATATATTATATGTATTGTTAATGTATATTGTGAATATACATATAATCATATTTATTAGGCTTTAAGTTTACTTTCAAAGTGGTGATGCTAAATTTATGGCATTCAAAGTTCTGGAAAGAATCTCAATAATCCTATGTTGATTCTAGCAGAACTTTCCACAGTGATAGTATACAGTGACTGAATATATAATATACATATCTATGTACACATATATGCTTATATGCTCACATATATCCCTATAATACATATCTATTATATATAATAGTATATATACCATAACAGATAGCAAGAAGTTACTAATAATGCCTAAACTGACATTATGCATATACATAACATTAGGCATATACATAGTATTAGTGCCAATCATAATCTCAAATGCTATAATGCTAAATGCTGAAATCCTGAAAGATCAAAATCCCTAAAGTCAGCCAGGTATGGTGGCTTACACCTGTAAGCCCAGCACTTTGAGAGGCTGAGGCAGGAGGATTGATTGAGCCCAGGAGTTCGAGATCAGCCTGGGCAGCCTAGCAAGACTTCATTTCTGAAAGAAAAATAAAAATTTTAATTAAAAATCTCTAAAGTCTAAAATCCCTAATGATTAAAATCCTGAAAATGACAATCCTGAAAGATTAAAATTCTGAATGGTAAAATCTAGAAAGTCTAATTCTGGGGATGGGATTAGTACACGTTTGATTGTGTGCATGACAGTTGCATCATGTTAGTTGCATCATGTTAAACAGAACTATTACCTTGTTATTGTCTTTATTTGGAAGTGAATTATGGTTTAAGGAGACAAATATGGGTGCCAAATTGACAAGGGCTGGATTTGTGGACTTAATTTTAGATGTCAATTTGACTGGATTAAGGAATACCTAGAAACCTGATAAAGCATTATTTTGGGTGTGTCTGTAAGGGTGTTTCCAGAGATTACTGAGTCTGAGTAGACCAAGTGGGGAAGATCTGCCCTCAACGTTTTGAGTGTTTCAGAGAAGTGAAAATGCAGGCAAAAGATACAAGAAATCTTCCCTGCCAAATTTCTTAATTGTGTATAACTTCTGCATCTTCACACATAGTACCATGCTTGCCTTAAAAAAATGTCCTTCTTTTGTACCAACCAAATGTTTTTTTAAAAAGGTGGAAAGGGGAAAAAAGAAATGACTTTCATCGGAATAAAAGGAATTGTTTTAAGAGATGGGGTCTCGCTCTGCTGCCCAGGCTGGAGTGCAGTGGTGTGATCATAGCTCACTGCGGTCTCAAACTCTTGGTCTTAACCAATTCTTTCACCTCAACATTCCGAGTAGCTAGAACTACAAGTGCACACCACCATGCCTGGATAATTTTAAAATTTTTGTAGAGATGGAGTCTCACTATGTTGCTCAGGCTAGTCTCAAACTTCTGGCCTCACTCAATCCAACTGCCTCAGCCTTCCAAAGCACTGGGATTACACGCATGAGCCACTATGTCCAGCCAAAAACAAAAAAAAACAACGGAATTTGAAAAGCTCAGTGACCTTCTGAATGAAAGGCACTTGCTGATATAGAGGTTCCTCCAGTGATACAAAACACATTAAATGATGAACTATTCTTGATTAGGGATCTGTCCATCAAAGAAGACAGATTTCTTATATTTCTTAAACCACTCAATCTAACAAAGAAAAACCAGGGCATGCTTCATTTTGGCTAATGTGTGGCACTTTCAAAACCACCCTATTTTTTTACCAGTTGCATACAATTCATCCCCCTGTGGGATCTCAAAATTCTAGAACCTATCCACTCATTTATGTATGAATGACTGGACAAAAGGGAAGCACTTCATAAAACACTTACTTGAAGATTTGGTGGATGTTGCAAAAGAAAATGGATTCAACTGAATCCCCAAATCATAATGACAGATTAGGAGCAATCAAAGCTTCTAAAGTGAATTTCAAGATGTCACTAACAAAGTTTGTTTTTTCCATTCAGTCTGATGCATTTAGTGGAAAACTTAGATGAGTCGATTGACCGTGAGATATGACAATGATGAAAACTTCAATTTAAAAATGTGTCATTTGTCTGCATTGGCTTTCCTTCCAGCTGATGAAATTCCAGGAGCCTTTTTTTTTTTTTTTTTTTTTGAGACAGAGTCTCGTTCTGTCGCCCAGGCTAGAGTGCAGTGGTGTGGTGTGATCTCGGCTCACTGCAACCTCCGCCTCCCAGGTTCAAGCGATTCTCCTGCCTCAGCCTCCAGAGTAACTGGGACTACAGGAGCAAACCACCACACCCAGCTAATTTTTTGTATTTTTGTAATTTTTGTATTTTTAATAGAGATGGGGTTTCACCGTGTTAGCCAGGATGGTGTCAATCTCCTGACCTCATGATCCACCCAACTCGGCCTCCTAAAGTGCTGGGATTACAGGCCTGAGTCACCACGCCCGGCCCAGCTTTTAATGGATTGAATCTGCATTTGCCTGAAGAAACCAGCAAAGTTACTGACTGGTTTAAAAACAATTATGTGCATGGTAGGATTAGAAGACATATAACGGTGTTGTTGTTTGATCACAAGTATCGTCTGCACTAAATTTGTAATCTGTATATGAGTGCATGCAGAATGAATTTTCATGTATGCAAAACATAGAAGCATAGCACTGAAGATGGAAAACCTTAACAGGGGATGCTCATGTCAGTGTATATCAAATCATAGAAGAATTTCAAAAAGAGCAGTGCCCTGTAGAATATGCATATAAATGTATTTTCCAAAAAGAGCCAAGTCCTCAAAAAAAAAAAAAAAAGCAGCTATTCATCATGATGGAAGACTCCAAAATATAGGTAACGATTGTGAAAATTTGGCCAATTCTTATGGACTATCTCCGTGCAACTGCCTATAATCTATCACTGTAATATAGTTTTTTTGTATGTCAAATTTTCTTTTTTTTTGAGATGAAGTTTCGTTTTTGTCACCCAGGCTGGAGTGCAGTTGCACAATCTAGGCTCACTGCAACCTCCAACTCCTGGATTCAAGTGATTCTCCTGCCTCAGCCTCCTGAGTAGCTGGGATTACAGGCACACACACACCACCACGCCTGGCTAACTTTTTGCATTTTTAGTAAAGACAGGGTTTTGCCATGTTGGGCAGGCTGGTCTCAAACTCCTGACTTCAGGTGATCCACCCGCCTAGGCCTCCCAAAATGCTGAGATTATAGGCATGACCCACTGCACCCGGCCAGAGGTATAAACTTTGTAAAGGTTTTTAGAGTTCTAATTTGTTTTAGTCTTTTTTTTTTTCTGGAAAATTCGACCCTACAAGTGTGTTACCGTAACGCTGACTTAGTAACTATTGTGTATGTATGTAAAAATGTGGAAACTTCCTTAATAAAGAGATGTCCTTCTTGTATATGTACATCTGTGAAAGATAACATTTCTTGACATCCTGGCTTTTTGAGTGACTGCATATACAGTGGTGATCCATCACAACTTTTGATCAATCTCATCAAAGACTTAGGTTGTCCATCAAGGTATGTCAGATGACCAGTTACAAAACTGGTTGCACACAATTACCAACCATGGTGATACGCATTTATACATTTTGCTTTTTGACCTACTTCCTTATGAATATAGTTCATCTGCTTGTAACTATTACACCTATGTGACTGTCAACAGTATACCGCAGTATGTACAGTCACAAAAATACATATGTTATTGTTACCTATCTTCTTGTGCAAACTGGCTTATGAAGTTTCTATTATGTTTGTATATGTTTCTCAAATAAATCTCCTTTTTACTTATTTATTTATTTATTTATTTTGAGACGGAGTCTCACTCTGTCACTCAGGCTGGAGGGCAGTAGTGCAATCTCAGCTCACTGCAACCTCCACCTCCCAGGTTCAAGCGATTCTCCTGCCTCAGCCTCCCGAGTAGCTGGGATTACAGGTGCCTGCCACGGCGTCCAGCTAATTTTTGTATTTTTAGTGGAGACAGGGTTTCACCATGTTGGCCAGGCTGGTCACAAACTCCTGACTTCAAGTTATCTGCTCGCCTTGGCCTCCGAAAGTGCTGGGATTACAGGTGTGAACCACTGGACCTGACCAAAAATTAGTATTTTAAATGCTCTTTGATTGACTTTTTCCAGATTATATTTTTGGGATTTTGATCTTTCAAAACTGTGATTTGGGGGATTTTAGACTTTAGGGATTTTGATGTTTTGGAATTTCAACATGCAAGATTATGGCGTTTGCAATTGTATCTTTCAGGATTATGGCCCAAACACACATAGCATATACATTATAAAGACATAGAAACCACAAGAGTTGGTCGGGCGCTGTGGCTCACGTCTGTAATCCCAGCACTTTGGGAGGCCAAGGCAGGCAGATCACGAGGTCAGGAGATCGAGACCATCCTGGCTAACGCAGTGAAACCCCATTTCTACCAAAAATACAAAAAATTAGCCAGGCGTGGTGGTGGGCGCCGGTAGTCCCAGCTGCTCGGGAGGCTGAGGCAGGAGAACGGCATGAACCCAGGAGGCGGAGCTTGCAGTGAGCTGAGATTATGCCACTGCACTCCAGCCTGGGCAATAGAGCGAGACTCCGTCTAAAAATAATAATAATAATAATTTAAAAAACCCACAAGACTTTAAAAAAAGGTTGTTTTATAGAATATACAGGACTTGGGGCTGGAAACTGGAGCAGGAGATGGTAGCTGTTGCTTTTAATTACCAGCTTTTCTATACTATTTGAGTTTTTTAAAATTCCATGTGCATATCTTCATTTGATTTATATTTTCAAAGTTGTAAATTTAAAAGCATTTGGGGCAGGGCATGGTGGCTCATGCCTGTAATTCCAGCACTTTGGAAAGACAAGGCAGATGAATCACTTGAGTCCAGAGTTCAAGACCAGCCTGGGCAACATGGTGAAACCCCATCTCTACAAAAACTATGAATACAAAACTTAGCCGGGCATGATAGCACTTGCCTCTAGTTAGCACATGCTTCTTAGATAGCACATGATAGCACATGTGCTTAGATAGCACATGACAGCATATGCCTCTAGTCCCAGCTATGAGGGAGGATAGAGTCAGGGAGGATCAGTTAAGCCTGCAGTGAGCTGTGATCACACTGCTGCACTCTAGCCTGGGTGACAGAGCAAGACTCTGTTTCAAATAAATAAACAAACAAAAGCATTTTTAACTATGAATGGTAATGATACACACATGGATTTATTAAATCTTAAAACAGTGGAGCTACAGGATGTCACTTAAGTTTGAGGCATAATTTTTGGTTAAATTCATACTTCTTGACGAACTGGGTGGATAATAAAAGTGTTACCCGTTGCTTAAGGCAGTGATAGATGGAAATAAACAAGGCTAAAATAAATCATATATAGAAGATTCAATATGGGCCAGTCATGGTGGCTCACACCTGTAAACCCAGCACTTTGGGAGGCCGAGACAGGTGGATCACCTGAGGTCAGGAGTTCAAGACCAGCCTGACCAACATGAAGAAACCCCGTCTCTACTAAAAATACAAAAAATTAGCTGGGCGTGGTGGCACATGCCTGTAATCCCAGCTACACAGGAGGCTGAGGCAGGAGAATCGCTTGAACCTGGTAGGTGGAGGTTGCAGTGAGCCAAGATTGCACCATTGCACTCCAGCCTGGGCAACAAGAATGAAATTCTGTCTCAAAAAAAAGATTCAATATGAACTTAACAGAAATTTAGGTGGTTTTGGTTATGGATTCAATGTTTTGAGGAAGAGGTCATGGACACAAGATCACGATCTTTTTGTAATGTGTCCTTTTGTGTCACTACTTGGGAAAAAAACATCAAATGTAACAATTGTTTAGAATTTTATTTAATATATGAACAACTGTGACAGGCACATACCCCAAATCCATTCTCCCATTCTTCCTTTCTAACAGAACTCTGATTTTACTTGGGGCAGCAATGTGCCAATTGATGTTTCCCAGACTTCCTTATAGTGGGAATGGCCAATGAAATGTAAGCCAAGTCACTGGTTAGGACTTTCAAGATAACTCTTCAATAGGGGCTGACTTGGCCTGGCGTGATGGTTTCTCCATGTTGGGGTATTGCACTGGTACCCTTTCTTCTAATCGTGGTGTGAATATTATGATTGGAGCTAAGCAGCAACCTTGAAACCTTAAGGGAGAGGCCAAGGACATCAGAGACATTGGCCCTGATTTCCCTGAGGCACTTTAACATGCCAGGGGATGGAGGAAGAAGTGGGGAATGGGGGAATGAGGTGGGGAATGGGAAACAACTAGTAAAGGAAAGGAGGGGTGATGGAAATGTCCTGGAATTAATGCTAATGCTGCAAAACATTGTGAATATACTAAAAACTACTGTGTATTTAGTGTTATGTAAATTACATCTCAATTTTGTTAATGCCACACACACACAAAAAAAAGGAAAGCAGAAAACAGGACTATGATGTAGTCCTTCCTACCTCTATTTGTAGAACAAGGGCAGTCATTCTCCAATTTTGCTTACCATTCAACCTCCCTGACTTTTTCCTATCACTCCATACCAAAACAACTGCAGTGAAGATCCTCTTGAAGTACTGCAAGTAGAACTAAATGACTGAGATCTCTCTAGATTTTATAACTTATTTCTGCAGGAGAAAGCATCTTTCTCTCTAGCAGAAATTCCTTCTGTGAGGAGGAGTATCGTTAGTGTGTCATTCCTGGCTACTTTCTACCCTGCCCTTGTCACAGAGACAAACAGTGACTCATCTACTGGGTAAATTTAGAAGGAGAAACATGCATAGCCCAGGCATGTCCTCTTCCTCCTCCCGCTGGAAGCAAGTTACCCACGGGGATCATACTTCTGGCTCTGCCCTAGAGCAGCCTCCCTGTGCCTGGAGTTGGGGGTGGCCAGTGTTTAATTCTGTAGTACAGGTCATTATAAAGTCCACTTACCTGCAGATAGACACCACATTCCTAAAACTCTGCTTTACTCTTTGTCTTCCTTGTCAATAACTCACACAATGAAGAGAGGTGTTATTTGTTAGGCCCCTCAAACTACAACCCTTATTTTAAAGCTTTGGGAGGAATGTATGTCAAGGAGCCTCAAGACTTCTAGCCCATTAACTCTGTAAGGCAGTGAACCATGCAGGAATCAACTGCTCGAAGTTTCATATGCCACCTGGAATCTTCCCAGAATCTTTCTGAGAGTCCTGATTCCTAGTATGAAGTAATAGACATCTATATAGAAAGAAAAGGCAGACATGGAGACATTTTTCTGTACTTTATCAGTGTTGGCTGGAACACAGCCCTCTTGGGACAGGGCTTCTGTAGGAGATTTACCTATGGGCTTTCATGGCTTCCCCATACTTTTTCCACCTCACTTGCTGAACAGAAGGAAAGCTGATATGACACATGCAGGTTTTTCACAGACACACTGATCTGGAAACTGGGGCAGACATCAGCCCCTTTGGTGATAAAAGACTCCAGCACAATATGCTGCTCAGTCAAGGTCCAGTCCACTACAACTGTACCTCACTTTGTAGAAAGGGGTATCAGTGAGAAACCCTGAGGGGAATATTTGCAAAGTAAATCATACTTCGAATTGACAAACAAACACTGATATTTAAAGAAACCTGTGATGAGTTTTAAATGTCAGCAGCTTTTCACGTAAAATCATATTTTTTATATTGTAACCTACCATTTCATCCTGGGATCTGACTGCAGTGTCAATTTTGAATGCAGGAAGTGATCTATATGCTGCCTTACAAAGCAGCCCTTAATGGCTATAAATATCTTTAATTGTTACAAAGCTTTCCTTATGTGGAATAAAATTCTGCCTTACTTAACCTTTCGCCATCAGTCCAGGGTCTCTTCCCTAGAGCCTACACCATGGCATCTTTCAAACAGTTAAAACAGCCATCACACTACTATTTATTCTCCAAGAGGCGTAGCCCCGTAGGAGATATGAAAACAAGCCACCAGCCTGACCTTCAAAATATTGTCATTATTTTCCAGTGAGAGACACAAGTGTACACAGATAATTGTACCTGAAAGCAGAATGATTAAAAGGAAAAACACTAAGTGTAACAACTATAAATAAAATGCTATAGGAACAAAGACAGGAGAGGGAATTAGAGTTAACCATATTTATGTTTCTTGATTTTAATGGTGTACTTATATTTTCAACCTCTAAAACACAGCTTTTCCATTTACTTGTCTACATAAGAAAAAATGTGTACATCTAAATCATGCATTATCTGACAAAGTCATTTAATAATTCATCCCAGTTTTCATTTTAAGCAATATTTAACAAATATGGTATTCATCTCAGTGATAGCAGTAGGAGACAGACAAATTCCCTAGGTAGACAGGGATGGGTCTCCAGTGAAACCCGACCTTCAGGTGAAACCTGAAACTGAGTTTCCAGTTCCAGGTGGAGTCCACAACCAGAGTGAGAATTTTCTCGATGTCTTTTAGCCAACTGAATGGTGCTTTTTCCAAGCCCAACCATGGAACAATTACCATACACCCCATTCTGAGCCCATAAAAACCCCAGACTCAGCCTCACAGATGGCTATCCACTTTCAGGCCCCCTCTTACACAGAGGCCTACCCACCTCAGGTCCCCTCTCTTTATTGAGAGCTTTTCTGTCACTCAGTAAAATTCTTCTCTGCCTTGTTCACTCTCCAGTGTCCGTGTACCTCATTCCTCTTGGTCATGGGACAAGAGTGAATGGCAGGCACAAAAAGAGCTGTAACATATGCTCTTGCTCACCAAGCTATGGGAGTGAAAAAAACCACAGGGTGCCAACACTCCCCCATTTGCTGAACTGCAGGCAGCAGGACCCAATGAGTTGTGACATGCTGTCATTCACTGAAGCTGCAAGCAGCAGAAATGAACAAGAGCTGTAACACTTTCTGGAGGCTCAGACCTCAGGACTCCCCAAGCAAAAACTGCAACACCCCTTGGGGCTCTGTGGTGGCTGGCATCTCCAAGTTATTGGGCACTGCCACATCCCCCTCATCCAGACACCAGCACCCAAGGTAGAAGCCGGTCACGGCACCCCTGGACCAGCTGCGAGCTGACCACAGAGCCAAGGCAAGTGCAGGATCCGGACCAGTAGCACAAGCTGAGCACAGCCTGCTGGGCCAAGTGGGCAGAGTAAGCCCAGTGGGCCCAAGCAAAGCTTGGGCAGAGGCACCACTGGCCGCAAAGATTTCTGGCTGGTGAAACGGCACTGAAAGAATTCTACATCATCAGTACTCAAATAAGCTACTCTTATTCTAAAAAACTGAGTCAAAATAAAAATTCTAAGCACATATAAACCAACAGATTACCATAATACATTTCTAGGAGTGTCATTAGTATTCCCCTGAGAGCTGGTAAAGCATCAGAGCATCTATACACAGCATAATCCATTTCCCTTTCAAATGTTCAGGTTATATTATTCCAGATATAAATGTAATGAAACATCTATAGAAACATTATAAACCAGGCCATAGTTATAAACACTCTAAAAGCACAGGGGTTCAGTCCCCAGTTCTCTTAACCCTCTCCCAAAGCCCTCAGTGCAAGAGAAGTTGGTGAGGAAAAAACATGGAGCTCCTTGAGAATATGAAGATTTTTTAAAGTAGAGGATGAAAAGAGAGGGGAAAAAAAAGAGTAACTTTAGAGTGGAGAAAACAGACAAACACTATCACAGCCAGGTGATCAAGGTTAACATCAACAGTGATAAGTCAGATTGACAGTATATACCCTTGATAGGTTTGACAAGAGCAGCACTTTACCTCTGTGGTCTTCCTCCTAGTATCCCATAACCCCAGTCTTGTTATAACAAAAATATCAGACAAATCCCAATTGGGGAGCGTTCTAGAAGTACTTGACCTCAAAGTACTCCTTAAAACGGCCAACATCATTGACAACAAGGTAAGTCTAACAGAATGTCACAGCCTCAAGGAGCCTAAGGAGCCAAGGGGGCTAAATGTATCCTGGATGGGATCCTGGAACAGAAAAAAAGACATTAGGTAAAAACTAAGGAAACCTTGAATAAAGTAAGGACTTTAGTTCATAACAATGTATCTATATTGGCTTAAACCAGTTATAAGGTCCCTATACTAACAACACATCATTTTCGGTTGGAAAACATTTTCTGTGATAAACTCAAGTAAGCCAATTTAATTAATTGATCAATTTTCCATATAGGAAGGTTAAAACATTTTCCATTTTTTCCATGTTCACTTTAACTTCATTGAATCCATTTTCACTAGAAATAGTTTCCACTCAAATATTTTAATGACGACTTTATCAATCCATATTTTGTCCATAATAAATGTTCCCAATTATAGGTTCCTCCACTGCAAATTTACTTTCATAGCTATTATTTCTAACAAGCCAGTTTTCACTAAAATGTTATTATTTCATACTTTATTTATTTTATTTTATTGTTTCTTCAGAGACAGTCTCACTCTGTGGCCCAGGCTGACGGCCCATGCCTATAAGGCCAGAACTTTGGGAGGTGGAGGTGGGAGGCTTGCTTGAGGCCAGGAGTTCAAAACCAGCCTAGTCAACATAGTGAGACTCTATCTCTACCAAAGAAAAATTAAAAAGTTAGCTGGGCATGGTGACTCATGCCTCTAGTCCCAGCTACTCAGGAGGAGGATGAGGCAGGAAGATCATGTGAGCCCAGGAGCTCAAGGCTGTAGTGAGCTATGATCTTGCCGGGGCAACAGTGAGACCCTGTCAAAAAAAAAAAAAAAAAAGCTATCAAGGTTCAAATCCCAGCCCCACCTCTTAATTTTTATAACTGGGAAAGAAGTTACTTCGCCATGCCTCAATGTCTCCATCTGTTAAATGAGAAAAACCACTGCAGTTACAGAGATGAGGATTAAATGAGACAACGTATGTAAAATGTTGAGTACAGAGCTTGGCACATTCTAAATTGTCAGGGAATGTCAGTGTAGATGTGTGTAAATATGTGATGGTGAGTTTGTACTACGCACTATGCCTTGATCAATAGTAGGCATGTACTCTCTTCCATTTAACATACTGCAAACTATAGGAATTACTGCCCTAAAGCTGACTTTTTAAACCCCACTATTTTATGTATAGTACATTTCTCTTTTCCATATTTTTACTGTTGGTCCAAATTGATTATATACCATGTTACCACTATGTGCACAAAAGTAGAATTGTATAGTTAACAGAAATATATAATGTAATAGCAGAAAACATCATATAATGGGAAAGCACAAGTTTTAAAGTCAGAGAGATGTAGAATCAAATCCCATTTGTCAATTAAGGGCTTGTCCAACTTACTGAATCTCTGTGCACCTGTTGTGTCCTTGTTGAAACAGGAATAAGACATGCAACTCACAAAATTGTGATGATTAAGTAAACAACAGTGAAATGTTCAGCACAAAGAACACCCACAATAAATGTCACACATTCACACACACACACACAAACACACACACACACAGACTCCTTAACTACTGCCACTTCTCTCTAGTGGACCATTCTGTTAGGTGATCTTTGCCTTCACTTTCATATTTTACATTATGTGCTTTGGTGACTTATTGTGGCAGTTTTCAAAGCAGGATACCATACCCCTGGGTGCACTCAAAGGCTTTATAAAGAGCACAGATCCATGCATAATGTTCAGGGAATCAATTTCCAGATGTTCAACTTCCACATACATTCTTTCCCAAAACTGACCTGAGACTCCTTTCCTATCTCCCTTTGCACAATCACCCTTTGAAAGAAAGGTCTCCTATTATCCTAAGTGAAGTAACTCAGGAATGGAAAACCAAACATTCTATGTTCTCACTCATAAATGGGAGCTAAGCTATGAGGATGCAAAGGCATAAGAATGATACAATGGACTCTGGGGACTCAGGGGGAAAGGGTAGGAGGGGGTGAGGGATAAAATGCTACACACTGAGTACAGTGTACACTGCTTGGGTGATGGCTGCACCAAAATCTCAGAAATCACCACTAATGAACTTATTCATGTAATCAAATACCACCTGTTCTCCAAAGACCTATTGGAAATAAAAATAAAATTAAATTTAAAAAAGAAAGATCTCTTTACAAAAGGCACACTTTTACCCATTCTTAATCTTACCCTGGTACACTGCACCAAAGTGTAAAAACCTCTAGAGTTCCAAATACAAGGATAATTCAACTCTTCCTCTGACCAAGGTTAAATAAATATCCCCAGCCTTCTCATTAATAATAAATTTCTGGCTGAGTACAGTGGCTCACGCTGTAATCCCTGCACTTTGGGAGGCCAAGTGCAGGAGGATCGCTTGAAGCCAGGATTTCGAGACTTGCCTGGGCAACAGAGACGCTTTCTCTACATAAAATAATTTAAAAATTAGCCATGCACGGTGGTGCGGGCCTGTAGTCCCAGATGCTTAGAAGGTTGAGGCAGAAGATCGCTTGAGCCCAGGAGTTCCAGGCTGCACTGAGCTATGATTGTGCCACTCAACTTTCTCCAGCCTGGGTGACAGCAAGACTCCTTCTCTTTAAAAAATAGAATTAAAAAAATAAACTTCTAACACAAATTTACCTTTAAATTTTAATAATGTTTATCATACTTTTCATATTATTTTCATCTAGTGTTCTAATAATAATTTCAATAATAATTCAATCCAGACAAAAAATTTAATACTTGGAGCTGTTGAATACAATGACTTCTAAATTTCTCTTCAAAGAATCAGTATGTCAGTATGCTCGGTTCATTGTGCTCTATTTTAAAGTCTAGCTTCCTCCTTCTCCTCACCCCTAGTTTCAGTAAACAACCTTTTCCACCAGTTTTAATCAGTAGTTCACATCTATTCCCCTGGTCACCTGCTCCATCTTACGTCACCCCTGGTCACCTGCTCTGTCCTGAGTCACCTGTGGTCACCTGCTCTGACCTGAATCATCCTGAGTCACCTGTTCCATAACCACCCTTCCTGCCAAACTACCCACCCCGCCACTCCAGCTCATACCCCGGCTGGTTAAAACAGCCTATCGGAATTAACTTAGACTGTGCGGTCCAACCCTAGCCACTAGGGGAAAGACACAGCAGTAGGGGCTACCTGCATCAGGAATAAGAACTTCCCCTTCCCCTCCCCTGTTCAGGTGTGCTCTTGCCATTGTTCCATCCGAGAGTCACACCCTTCTATAGAAGTAAAATCGCCTTGCTGAAAAAATTATTTGAGTTTTTGCACCAAGGAACAAGCATTTGTTTCTAACAAAGCCTTATTGTCAAAGGAAATTAAGAAAAAGCATTATACTTATTTATACATGTGCATATATATATACATATACACACACATATAGCAGAAAAGTATGATAGTGTGAGCAAGGAAAAAAAACCCTCAAGCGAAACAAGGGGGTAATTCTGTGGGAGAAGTGGAATGTAAATCAAAGTCAAAGAGGAAAAGAAATGAGTAAAATTTCCCATTGTTAAAGAGTTTTATTTCAAATTAAGATGGTGGATATTAAATCATTACCGTATTTACATTCCATTGAATACATTTCAGAGTGACTTAATATTTTCATTTATAAATATCAATATTTTAAATAAGCCAGACGTTACAAACTTTGCAACTACTTAAACTTAGGATGAAACAAAAATTAGGTAACAATTTAATTCTTTTAAGAGCTACAAAGAGGTCTAAAAAAAGGTTTGACCTCTGAAAAGGTAACCTTAAACCATCTAAGCGTCCCTCCTAAAACCCAAGTCAAGACCAGGTAGCTTCAGTGGCAAGCAACGAGACCACTAGTTCAAAGACCCTCTTCTTTTCCTACCCAACTTCAACCTTTCCCTCTGTGCCGCTTACTCCCGCACCCGGCAGCCGCCCACTTCTGATCCTCAGCAAACCCCTCTCCACTTCCCTCCCCATCGCCACTTCCCTCCCCATCGCCACTTCCCTCCCCATTCCCCTACTTCCCTCCCCATTCCCCTACTTCCCTCCCCATTCCCCTACTTCCCTCCCTATTCCCCTACTTCCGCCCGTCCAAGTCCTCGGGCGCATGCGCGTTTCGCCTCCTTCCCCATCGCCGCTGCTGTGTCATGGCTAAGCGGAAGTCCCAGCCACAACGGGAAAAGGCATACTATAGGTGGGAGGCGCTTCTCACAGCTTTCTCCCCTTCCTCCCATAACCTTTTTGATCTCCCACTGTGGAGGGGACTCCTACCCTGCACTCTCCCGAACACCTCGTAGTCCACGGATTTGAGTGGCCCGGCAGTAGACATGGCTGCGGCGAGCCCTCTGTTGAGTAGCCGGAGCAGGGCTCGGGGCGCGGCGACTGCGGCGGCCGCGAGAGGGAGGGGACACATGGGACCGCTTGGCGCACCCCGCGCCTGTCACCGGTCCCGGACGCTAGCGCGCCGGGGTCACGCGTCGGACGCGGCAAATGAGACTGCGGGGCCTGGGAGCGAGGGCCGCTGGGGACGCCAGGAGGGAAGAGGCAGCTGGGCCCCAGGCATCCTAGGCCTCCTTTCTCTGCCTGTCTTCCCGGACTGGGGAGGATGCTCTCTCCACAGCGCTCCCTACCATTTAATTGATAAAGGTTCTCTGTTCCCAAAGTTAGTAAATAAAACCCGGATGCTGTGCCCAAAAAAAGTTGCTTCCCCCAGCTTTATTAAAGTGTAATTGACAAAAGTTGGGTATATTTGTGGTGTACAAGGTGATGTTTTGACATATGTATGCATTGTGAAATGATTACATCAATGGAATTAACATATCCATTCCACCATTTTTTCATGAAGAGAACATTTAAGATCTACTCATCAATTTTTAAGGACACAATACATTAACTACAGTCACCATGTTACACATCAGATCTTCAGAACTTCCTGTTCACACTAACTGAAACTTTGTACCCTTTGACCAATATCTGCCCATTTCCAATCCCTTTCATCCCCCATCCCAGGTCCCCCGCCCTACTCCATCCTGGCAAGATTTGCTTTTGAAATCAAGGGCCTGCTGGTTTAGTGTTTTCAGAGTTAGTAAATTATTTATGAAATGTTTAGATGACTACCAAATCCGGCGATTTTGAGCCAGCTTTTAAGATAAGGTCTGCCACATCTTGAAATCTTCTGTAGAGTCAGGAAGTAGCTGAGCCTGAACTCATATTCTAAATGGATTGTGATATTTTTCTGGGATAAGAAACTTTTTAAAAATATGAAGTATTTTATTCTAGTGGAAACAGACAAAAGAAAAACACTGTAGTCATCTTGTCTGCTGTTCAGTCATACAGTTTTTTGTGTGTGGGGGTTTGTTGTTGTTTTGAGACAAGAGTTTCGCTCTTGTCGCCCAGAGTAAAGTACAGTGGCGCGAACTCGGCTCCACCTCCTGGGTTCAAGAGATTCTCCTGCCTCAGCCTTCCAAGTAGCTGGGATTACAGGCAAGCACCACCTTACCCAGCTGATTTTTGTATTTTTAGTAGAGGTGGGGTTTCACCATGTTGTCCAGGCTGGTCTAAAACTCCTGACCTCAGGTGATCCACCTGCCTTGGCCTCCCAAAGTGCTGGGATTACAGGTGTGAGCCACCGCACCCGATCTTTTTTTTTTTTTTTTTTTTTAATGATCTTGATTATTCTCAGCAACATCCCAATTGCCTAGAAGGTTAACGCTGTATTTTATTTCCTGGTGAGCTATTACAAAGTTTTAATATAAAACCATCCACCACTCCAAGGGATCTGGATACAGCTATTGATAATCTGCCACCTTCTAGAATTCCAAATATGTTTACTTGTGAGAATTTGCATTTCTGTATTTGTTGGCCTCAATACCTTTACATATTTCTCTGCATCTGGCCACACCGTTAAAATAATCCACTGCCATCTGATTCAATATACTGTGCCAATTCTATTAGAGAACACCAAAAATCACCTAAAACTTGGTTAGAATATGGTTAAATCATTTTTAAAGTAAAATGTATTACAGAAATGCTAATGCAGTTAATTTATGTAGTGAAGGTCTTGGTTTACTGCAGAGACCTCACAACTTACCTCTTCCATCTCCCAGTTCATTCCATGCAGACTCTAGAATCAACATAAATTTTAAGTCATTCTTCTTAATACGTTCAAAATAGAACCGGAGGTCTTCAGCCTCCACTACCTGCGTTTAAACTATAGTCAAGACACTCTCAGTTATTCCGCTGTTTCAACAGAGAGATTTAAAACAAAGAACCTCCTCTCTTGGATCTACTGTATCTGGAATGCCTTCCCCTTCTCCAGTATCTTCCTCGATCCCGCTCAGTCACCTCTGCGAGTGGTTACCAGATTTTATCCTAGTTATTTAGTGTGCCTTCCCCACTAGTACAGTCAGTCATCTATATTAGCAGGTTCTGCATCCATAGATTCAACCAACCTCAAACAGAATTTTTTTTTTTTTTTTTTTTTTTAAGTATCTTGACCTGCACGGTGGTTCACACCTGTAATCCCAACACGTTGGGAGGCCGAGGCTGGCGAATAGCTTGAGCCCAGGAGTTAGAGACCAACCTGCACGATACAGTGAAGCCCCGCCTCTATAAAAAATACAAAAATTAGCTGGGTGTGGTGGCCTGTGCCTGTAGTCCTAGCTACTTGGGAGGCTGAGGTGGGAGTAGGATCACTTTTGCCCAGGAGGCAGAGGTTGCAGTGAGCTGAGATGGGGCCACTGCACTCCAGCCTGGGTGATAGAGCAAGACCCTTTCTCAAAAAAAAAAAAAAAAAAAAAAGGCATCTCTACTGAACACATGCAGACTCTTTTTTCTTGTCATCATTTCCTGAACAATACAATATAATAGCATTTACATCTCATTAGGTATTATAAGTAGTCTAGAGATGACTTAAAATATACAAGACAATATGTGTACGTATGTTTCTATCAGGAACTTGAACATTCAGGATTTTTATATCCAAGGGGAGTCCTGGAACCAATCCCCTGCAGATAACAACGGACAACTATACCGTAGCTTCTAAGTAGTCACTGACTGGGAAGGTTGATATTTTCCTTTTCTTAATCAATCTTTGACTTTTCTCCACATTTACCCAAGAGTATCCCTGCCAATTATTAGGTAGGTTTATTTGAATTTTAGAAGTGCTATAGCAACAATTGACATTTGCTTAGCTGAAAAATTTGCTGTGTCTGCCAGCAGTCTAACATTAGCAAACGGAAATTTTTACGTACCATTTTGGCATGGATTGCCAATAATACATGATTCTAAGTCTTTAGAAAATTTAAGCAAATGTTTCTAATATATGTTTTAAGTAATTATAGTATGAATTCAACTTTTATTCTTCTTTTCCATGTTGTTATCTTTCCAATGAATATTTTAATAAATCATATTAGGTGGATAAACCACACATATAATTACTGTGAGTCCCTGTTGTTACATATTCAGGCTGCTTCTCATTTTTGGCTACCATAGAAAAGAAAATATTTGTGCATATAGCTTCCTTCCCACATATTTTTAATTGAAGTTAGAATATCAAATTAAGGATATAAGCATGTGGTGTTCTTGATGTATATTGCCTAACTGTTTTTCAAAGGGCTGTGCCAATTTAAATATATTACCACCAACACTGTATATGATTATTTGACTTTTTTTACAAATATATGTATGCAGGTCCTTCACATACAATGTGTGATTAAATTATATGAAGCTTTGGTTTTGTAACCTGAGCAACAGCTTTGGAATAACTAGGCTTTGTGTTACTACTGGTTGAAATTAAAACCTGTCAATTCCCTTCTTTGAAACCTTTAAGACAATTTGTTTGTGATCTAGGATTATGTTTAAGGTAATACATAGAAAAGGAAAATCCTGCTTATATAATATGACTGTAAAAGATGACCAAGCACTAGAACCTGTGAAATAATACACATATATAGATATGTATTATCTATCTATGATAATACATATGATAATAATACATATGATAATATGATAGATAATACACATCTGTATATGTGTATATCTAACAAGGATAGATAATACACAGAACCTGTGAAAAAAGGATAGATAAAACTCTGTGTCCAAATGACATTTGAACTGAAGAGGTACTGCCTGTAACTCTTGAATTCATCACCACATGGGGTCATTTGAAAGTGATTGCTAGTTATTTCTCAGAAATTTGATATTAAGATATGATTGATTTCAAGGACAAGCAAAATTACTTTATCTATCAACATATTTCTATCCCTGAAATATTTTTGTAATCATTATGGTGAAAGTACAGGACCCAACAGGATACAAATTGTTAACTTCCACAAGGGAAGAGGCCTAAACAGGCCATTCAATGATTCCCTGTGGAAGGAACACTTTATAGGTCAAAATAAATGCTTAGATAATTGTTACTAACTGGTTTCAAAATTATTAGACAGCAACTGTTGATCAGCTGAGTAAGTAGCTGGTTTCCCAGAAGAGGCTTTAATCTTATTACAAATTATCAGAAAATTGCTTAAGCGTTCTCTCAGCAAAGCATATTTCTTTACAGAAGGATATTCTGTCCGAGGTTTGAACCAATTTTTCTTTGTCACTGTCCAATTTAATAGTAAAAAGTCAGAAGGATAAGTAACATTAAAGCATCTTCCCTCTCCCAGCTTGGTACTGAGTATGCTAAAGTGAGGAGAGGCCATGGTTGGTCCCTGCCCTTGCCTTCATTTCCCCCTACCTAGCTGAAAATGGAAAAACACAACGTACTTTTGAAATCCATTTGGGCTCTCTGGGAATGGTGAATATCCAAAGCTGATTACTTATTTTGCAGGATTCTTTTTGTGGGGACTCAGAGCTTCACCCTAATTGGAATTCCTGACTGCTGCTCCCTTGTAAGGCAATGCCAGTTCTCTCTGCAGCCCCATCCCAGCTTCTGTATTAAATGCCCTGGCCCAGCTTGTGTATTAAATGCTACACTGCCAGCCTCTTTCTGCTGAAAGAGACTAGCCCCCAGCAAGAAGGCCATCTGGGTGGGATCCATTTTAAACTGACCACAGGACCACATCCCTTTCCCCCATCACATCCTAGTTGTGGAGACTCATATCTCTGCCCTACCAGTGATAGAAGTCACAGATTGCTCTGAACTCAACCACCTCTCTTTGCTCTGCTTGGCAGTCATTTTTCAGACATCTCCAGCTACAGCCTTTCCTCTTGCCTTTCCTCAGGTATCGGTCAACCTGTCTTTCTAGCTCTGAGGAGTAAACACTGAGATCTCAGAGAGGTTTTCTTAAAGACTGTTTCACTGAGCTTGGGGTGATGAGGAAACACCCTGCTTCTCTCTCATATGGTGGGAGGAAAAAGCTACAGTTCCCCAGTGCATTTCCCCAAAGAAATATTCTGGAGCCTGAGGTGGGTGTTGGACTAAAAATCTTAAAACTCTTTTAAAATGCCCCTTTTGTACAACACATGGAGTTTAGCACCTCATCTCAAAATGTAGCTATAACTATGTTTTTTTTTTCAGTCTCAGGTCTCAGCTGAAGCTGAGACAAAAGTCCTGTTTTTCAAATCAACAGAATTCAATACATAAACCTTGTTTGGATCCTGATTTGAGTATGTAAATCTGAACAAGACATTTTTTAGACCATTGGAGAACTTTGAATGTAGGCTGACTACTAAACATTACAGAATCATCATTAACTTTGTCACTGTGATAATGGCATCGTGGGTATTTAAAGGCGTTATCTGTTAGAGACATGTACTGAAATACATAAGGGTACTATGATGTAATATTTGGGGCTTGATTTTAAATCCTCAGGGGTTGGCGTGTAGGACAGTTTAGACAGAATAAACTTGGAAATGGTGATAGTTTTGAAGCTGGGTCTTGGGTAGATGGGGATTCATTATACTGTTCTCTAATTTTGTGTATGTTTGAAATGCTTATGTGAAGTTTAAAAATAAAACTAAAAATTGAAAAGAATTTAATTTTACTTTACAAAATGCCTGACTAGTAATTCTCAAAATTGTCAAGGTTATCAGAAACAGAAAGCCTGAGAAGCATCAACCAGGAGCCTAAGGAGACCTGATGACTAGATGCAATGTTAGCATCCTTGATGGGATCGTGGGACAGAAAAAGAACTTGAAATTATTTTATTCAGAACTGAGGACATCTGGATAAAGTGTAAACTTTAGTTAATAATTAGATATCGATATTGGTTCATTAATTGCAACAAATATACATTTATCATTAACAATGGTACAAAATACTATTTATTAATATTAAGATTAACAATAGGGTAACGATGTGGGGCATATGTGAACTCTGTACTATATTCACAATAATTTTGTTTAATCAATAACTTCTAAAACTAAAATTTTACTTTCTGAAAGTTTATTTTAGTATCCTATTATATGCTTTCATAATAACATTTCAAAATAAATTTCTCAATGTGGTGCATGAGCAGATTCACTATTTCAGTATACAGGCATACAATTTTTTTTATTTTTCAATTTATGTTTTATTTCAATAGGTTTTGGGGGAACATGTAATGTTTGGTTACATGAATAAGTTCTTCAGTGGTGATTTCTGAGATTTGGGTGCACCCATCACCCAAGCAGTATACACTGTACCCGATATGTAGTCTTTTATCCCTCACCCTGTCCCACCCTTTCCCCCAAGTCTCCAAAGTCCATTGTATCATTTTTATGCCTTTGCATCCTCATAGCTTAGCTTCCACTTACGAGTGAGAACATATGATGTTTGGTTTTCTATTCCTGGGTTACTTCACTTAGAACGATAGTTTCCAGTTCCATCCAGGTTGCTGTGAATGCCATTATTTCATTTATTTTTATGGCTGAGTAGTATTCCATGGTATATGTGTGTGTGTGTGTGTGTGTGTGTGTGTGTATGTGTGTGTATACATATATTCCATGGTACATGTGTATGTATTTATACATACACATACACCATGGTGTATACATATATATACATATATATATATATGCACATTTTCTTTATTTACTCGATTGATGGGCATTTGGGCTGGTTCCTTATTTTTGCAATTGTGAATTGTGGGCATATAATTTAAATTTCTAGACAACTCTGAAGTCATATTCAGGCAAAGATAGGACCAAACAGTTTACTTTCAAAGCACTAAAGCATATCTTAACTGACATAAAGAAGAACAAGGAGATAATCAAATATACTAAAACCTTTATTAATGAAGAGAATGTGTTACAGAAATACTTCATTTCCAGAGGAAGAAATAATACAAAATGCATAAGAACATATCTCGAAGTAAGGAAAAGTAAAGGAAAATATCATTATAATTAGCACTGAGTCCTTTAGAAAACAGGAAATATGCATCTGAATGTACTGAGTGAGAAAAAGGTAAAGTTAAGATTACATAAGGAGGCAACTAATCACAGATGCCACTGCTTGGACACATCAAGGAGGCAACAAATGGCAAAGTCAGATTTTGAACAGAGTGTGCCCAGACGCCAAGCTATAGCACCAAGATAGGGAAGGGGAGAAAGGGCCAGGCATCACTCAGACAAAAAGTAGGTACCACAGACCCCTCCCTTCCTAATACCCCCAAGGCATAAACTTAAGCAGGTAACAGGTTTGCTTTTCCTATGGAAGCAAGGAGCCTATCAGGGAAGAGATTTGTCCTGATTTCTTCTTAGTTCACACACACTTACTCCTGAAAAGGCTTGACTCAGATTTATCCTCAGGTCTGGGATAGTGTGACAACAACGGCCTTTGTGTCTTTGAAATAACTCATCTACTTCATGATGTCCTTGGTGAAACAGTGGATTGGTACACACATCCATTGCAGTCTCTTTCTAGCTGGACTTCCTGTTTCCGTAGGGCTGGAGAGTTTAAAGCTACAACCCCTAGACATTCTTGCAATTAAGATCCCTTATGTGATAGAGTTTCCGCCAGCAGAACTACCACTGTGGATATGGAGGGTGTGGAGGGAGGGGATGAGTGAGGCACAGGCCATCTGCTGCTGGTTCTGTGATAAGCATAGTCGCGGAGGAGTTTAGTTATTCTGTGGCATTGTTAACTGACTGTTCACTGGCTTGTGGGGCACTAAGAGGCAGGGCACGGGACATTTTACTAATTCATATCATAGCAAGCTTGGTGGGTCCCGGAGTAGCAGCTTTTTGGATGTGGCAGCTTCCGGACCGTGGCAGCTTCTGATGATGGCAGGGGATGCATTGTTTGGAATCCAGCAGCCATAGCAACAACTTCCCAATTAAGCAAATGGTTTCTTACTGCAGAATCAGTAGATCCCTCGATGGCCCAGTTCTGCAGTAAAAGTCCATCCTAAAACTTCAGCCTCAAAGTGGATCTCAACTGTGATCTCAACATTTGAATTTCCAGGGGAACTTATTCCTAAAGGTTTTGATTCACTATGTCAGCAATGGATTCCTGAATGGATATTCTAGAAAAGCAACCCAGATGCCTGTGATACGAAGCTCAGATTGAGAGTAAGTGACCAAGAGCTTCTTTCATTAGCCCTCCCAACAACTTCATAAGCTATTTAATGCCCAGTGTTAAACAATTTCTGTTTAAACTGTCTGGAATGGATTATTGTTTCAGTAACTGAACTATGACCAATGCAATATCTGGGGCAAAATCTTCACAATAGGAATATAACAAAGGTTAGACAGAACGAAAGTTCAAATATGCCACCCCTTTCTGTCAATAGAGGAGCATTAAAATTCCCAGTACTTACAAAGAGAAGAAATAAAGATTGTAACAACAACAACAACAAAAATCAAGCTAAGAATAGCAATGAAACCAAGCCTAGAGCTGTTGAAAAATACATTGCTGTTGAAAGATTATAGAATAAATAAAGGCTTAGGTAGTCTATATTCTGCAAGCTAGTCACATCATGCTTATTTATTTTTACTATCTACTTGGTTTGCAGCTATATCATTTTATTTTGAAACAAAAAAAAAAATGAAAGACTAACTTTAAAAGGAACACTTTAAGCGCTTTAGTTAACAAACCATAATTTCTGATCTGTTGCTGCCACCTACCAACTATCCAAGGCAAGGCAGTTCCCGTGGGTAGGGTTACTCTTTCAGTCTTCAGGAAGCTAGTGCCACCTAAATGTCTCTCATTTCAGTGACACGCTTCGAAAATACTTTTAGGTGCATGCTAAACCCCTAAATGACAGGCAGTTTAGTTGCTGTTAGGACCCTTCACTCAACAGATGACTTAAATATGAAAGTATCTTGACCATGAATTACAATTAGATAGGGATGTTATAAGAAAAGCAAAACTTGGCTGGGCAAGGTGACTCACGCCTGAAATCCTAACACTTTGGGAGGCCGAGGTGGGTGGATCACGAGGTCAAGAGTTTGAGACCAGCCTGGCCAACATAGTGAAACCCCGTCTCTACTAAAATATACAAAAATTAGCCAGATGTGGTGGCGGCTGCCTGTAATCCCAGCTACTCGGGAGGCTGAGGCAGAAGAATCACTTGGACCTAGGAGGCAGAGGTTGCAGTGAGCCGAGATCATGCCATTGCAGCCTCCAGTCTGGGAAACAAGAGCAAGACTCCGTCTCAAAAATTTGCCTGGTAAATGTTGGTTGAAATCCTATAATATGACACTTTATGTTCCCAGCATATGCATCTACTACATCCTTTAAAATTAGCTTTTCTTAAAGACTGTGTGTCTCAGAGATCTCTTGTTAAGTAAATAAGATGGTTTTTACCTGGACATAGGAAGCTTTTTGCAGTATAAAAATATTTCACCTAGAATTATTTACTTTTCATCCTTAATTATAAAATCTGATATTTGTCTGGGAACGGTGGTTCACACCTGTAATCTCAGTGCTTTGGGAGACTAAGGTGGGAGGATCATTTGAAATCAACCTGGGCAACCCATCTCTGCAAATAAAATAATAATTTTAAAATTTTAAAAATAAAATCTTATCTTTAAAAGGTTGATAATGATGAATGCAGTACAGTGTCAATAATTCAGCACTTAAAAACATTTTGCTGATTGACTATATGTGATTTCCTTTTGAGTCCATGAATAGTACATTAAATTATACTTGCAGTGGCATTTTATGATTATTGTAACACTTTTATATACCAACTCCCATTTGAGATTTACAAGTACAGAACCGAGTAGGACAGGTACTATACTTTAAAGACAGAGAAATAGTCTTAGAACTTTTAAGGAATTGAATCCCATCTAGAATCCAGCCTTTTGTGGTAAAATTCAGTGTTCTTTCCACTCTGTCACACTGCCTTCAACAGTCTTTCATTCACTCATCCAACAGATGTTTATCAAACACCTAATGTTTGCCATGTGTAGGTGCTGGGGAGAAGGTGATGTTTAATTTACTAATGGGGGCTAGGTGCAATGACTTAGGCCTGTAATCCCAGCACTTTGGGGGCCTGAGGCAGGAGGATTGCTTGAGCCCAGGAGTTACAGACCAGTCTGGGCAACATGGCAGACGCTTCTCTACAAAAAATACAAAAATTAGCCAGATATGGTGGTTTGGCTGTAGTCCCAGCTACTTGGGAGGCTGCACCTATAGTCCCAGCTACTCGGGAGGCTGAGGTGGGAGAATTGCTTGAGCCAGGGAGGTAAGCCATGATCATGCCACTGTACTCCAGCCTGGGCATTAGAAAGAGACCCTGTCTCAAAAATGAATAAATAAATAAATTTTTAAAATTCAGAGATGGGAGTAGATTAGGGCTTAGAGAGGTTGTCTGGGAAGGTCTCTGGGGAAGTGATCGCTGAAGAATGGAAAAGAAGAAACCAAGAAGCAAGGTGGGAGAGCTTAATCCACGCAGAGGAAGTAGCATGTAGAAAGTTCGAGTTTCCCAAGTAGCAGAAACTGAAAGAAGCCCAGTGTGGCTGCTGCATCATAAAATATGAGACGGTGGCGTTAAATATGGCTTTCAGTCAAGGCAAGGAGAAAGGTCATGCCAGGCTGTGGAAGCCACGGTGGAGTCTGGTTCCTGTTCCGAGTACAGTGGGAAGCTGGGGAAGAGTGCTCAGCCTCTATGTCCCATGCTGCAAATCAGAAGTTTTCCTGGGGGGGAATTTCCTGAATTGTTTTCAACAAAATAGTATTCAAAAAACATCTGAATATTTCCCCAAAAATGTCTTCCAGAGACCACTAGGTAGTTTGCTAACAATTGTGTAGGCTTGGAAGGGAATACTTGAATTATACCCTACGCGTCAGCTTGTAACACAATGTTACACTGTGGACACAGTTATCCTCTAAGACCTGACTAGACCCCACTTTTTTGTGCAATCCCCTATCAGCCCTTTTTGTCTAGTTGCACGTTATGTTCACTTGGGGAGCGTTCTTCCCTTCTCCAGAAGTTTTAATATAATTAATATGGTGTTAGGCCAGCCACCAGCAGTTGTTAAAAAGCTTCTCAGGTAGTTCCACTGTTTAGCCAGGGTTGAGAATTGCTGATCTAAGGGATTGTAATAAATGACTTTTATGTAATACTTTCTCATTTTCAAAGTGATTTTTATCAAGTGTAGCATACTCAGACTAAAATAAGACTAAAACAGTAGCCTGTAAGGTGACCGTTCATTTGGCTTATCACTCAGGCTCCAGAGTCCTGCATCGAGCAGTTTGGTAAAATCTAACTACATCAAAAATGTCAACGTAACAAAACCTGGAAAAGTTCTTTATAAAGGTGACAAAAGGACTTGAGCTACATGACTAAGCTTGCCCTTTTATGGTATATCCATTTTACTACACACCAATTTTAAAATAAATATATAATACACTATAATACCAAAGGTACATAGTGGGAGGCTCTGATAATTTCCACTTCTTCCTCATGAAGGAACTTATGAACACGTAGTCATTATAATCAAAGGAATATTTTCTTTTCTCATCCTATCTTGATTCTGTTCTCCAAGACTACTGACCATCATCCATGCATCAATGTACTCTTGTACCACACCAGGCAGCATCAGTATATATCTTGCATCGGAATCCTAATTCTACATGCCAGATGTTCTTAATCTGTACATTTGGAACAACCCAAAGTTCATTTTAAGTATCAAGTCTCTATCACCAATAGAGGCGGTACCCACAGTTACACTCAGGAAAACAGTGGCTGCCTGCTTTCTTGTTCAACCTGTGGCTGGGTTTGATCTGTTTAGCTTAGCCTTGTAGCACTCTCTCTAACCTGCAGGCTCTGACTGGCATCTGTATTCTCTGTAGCTGCAGGCATTTCCTCCGCCTGCCGCATGGGTGGGGCATGAGTGGGGAAGGGATTTATTCTGCTCTGTTTGGCAGCAGAGCACCATCAAGCTACATATGAATCACTCATGGTACTCCCTGTGGGATACCATTAAAGATCCTCTGATATTTAATGCTCAGAGCACTATTCTCTAACATTTCTTATTCACTTTCTTGAGCTCTATATTTTGAAATAAATAAATCATATTTCATAGTCATAAACATGTTAGAAGAATAGGAAGAAAATCAATGGCCCATTTTACAGATGAGAAAACCGGGCCACAGAAGTTAAATCAGAGTAATAACTAAGCCATAAAACTATTTAGTGTTTAGAATTAGGATGAATAAAAGTGTAATACCCACTGCATGGATCTATGTGCGATTTAAAATAGTAATCTTGAGTAAAAATATAAATAACAAAATTAGGAAACAAATGACAAACTGAAAAAAAACATTTCCAGCAAGCAAAACTGAAAGGAATAAAGATCAAGGTTAAGATGTTAGGAACATCTTAAAAGCACTGTGCTAATAGCAAAATGGACAGATAACTCATAAAAGCCCAAATACAAATGGTCAACAAATATCTGAAATAAAGTTTATGAATGAATATGAAATAGAACAATGATGTGGTCGACATGTGTTGCTTTTATCTATGCATTATTCCTTCTCCCCAACTTTTGATAGAAAACTTATTTCTCCCACACTCCAACCATGTGGTTGTGGGAGAGCTGATGATACTTGTAATATACATTTTTTCTTTTGCTGGCACAGTATCCGCTCTTTTTTTGTCATTTACAAACCCTCTTTCTCCCCTATTAGTCCTTGTGATTTTAGGGGAGCTAATGCCTTCCCTTACCCTTGTGCAGGGGTGGCATATAACCCAATCCTAACTCATCAGATTTTTTCATCCCTCTGCTACAATGAGTGGTAGGGATGGACACAATTTGGAAGCCAGGCCAACCAAAGTCTTCCTTCCTCAGAACCTTTGTTGGACCCATTAGAAATGAGGTATTCCCTTTGAGACCCATGAGACTGCTGAATCATTTCATCCTGGAGCTATCAGGAATCATTTTGCCAATAGGCAGAGAGAAAGTCTGCCTCAGAATGAAGCCAACAAAGAGGAGAGCAGGGCAAAAGATAAAAAGCAAGTCCTGATGATATTGTTTGAGCCCCTGTTCCTGAAAGAAGAACTCTCAACTAAACTTTTCAGTTGCATGAGCCAATATATTCACTTTTCTCTTTTTTTCTTTTTTCTTTTTTTTGCTTAAGTAAGCTTAAATTGGGTTTCTATCATGGCACTTAAATGAGCTCTGATTAATGTAGGACTGAATCAGAGACAAAGATGTCTCATTCCTCTAGACCTCCTTAACTAAGATGATGTAAGCCTAGACCTGCTTGCAACCATGTCTCCCTCCTTAGAAAAAAGTGTCTGCAATGGAAGAGGAATGAGGGACAGCGCTTTCTGTGAAATCATTTGAGTTCTTCAATCAACCAACCTTGAGGCCAGCACCCAGATGCATGAGGCAATAAATCTCATTATTTTCTTAAGCTGGTCTCCAATAAGTCTCTCTCACTGTAACAATGTCATCAGCTCATTGTATAGAGTTCCAACACAATTATATCTTATTTGTATTTGTCCTAATATAAATGAGATATCAATTTTCCTAACATTAAAAATAGTAATACGCAGTATTATTTATGATATGCTAAAACAGACTGTCACACACAGCTAGCATTTGGATACAAACATTTTGTAAAACAATTTGACTATAGACTTCAAAAGCCTTAAAAATTACATACATTTGAGGGAGGGATGAACAGGTGCGGCGCAGGGGATTTTTTGGGCAGAAGAACTATTCTGTATGATACTATAATGGTGAATACATGACATTACACATAGTCAAAACCCATAGAGCCGTAATCCAAAGAATGAACCCTAATGTAAACTGTGGACTTCAGTTAATAATGTGTCAATACTCATTAATCTATTGTAACTACAAATGTATCACACTAATCCAAAATGTTAATAATAAGTTAAAATATGGTGGAGGGGGATGTATATGAGCGCTCTCTGTACTTTCTGCTTCATTTTTCTGTTAAGCTAAAACTGCTGTAAGGCATAAAACACACTAATTTAAAAAGGAGAAAAAGAGAGGAAAGAAACAAAGAAGGAAGAAAAGATAGATTACACACGCTTTACCTGGCAGTTCTTTTTTTCTTTTCTTTTTTCTTTTTTTTTTTTTCTTTTTTTTTTTTTTAAGACAGAGTCTCCCTCTGTCGTCCAAGCTGGAGTGCAATGGCGCAATCTCGGCTCACTGCAAACTCAGCCTCCCGGATTCAAGTGATACTACTACCTCAGCCTCCTGAGCAGCTGGGATTACAGGCACATGCCACCACGCCCGGCTAATTTTGGTATTTTTAGTGGAGACGGGGTTTCACCATGTTGGTCAGGCTGGTCTCAAACTCCTGACCTCGTGATCTGCCCGCTTTGGCCTCCCAAAGTGCTGGGATTACAGGCATGAGCCACCGCGCCTGGCCCCTGGCAGTTCTTAAGTTATAAATAACTCCCCAAGGGAAGAAAATAGGCAAGAACTAAAAGATATAAATAAAATAACTGTCATTACAAAGTACTTTATTACAGTAAAAAAAAAAAATTGGAAGTACTCAAATATCCATCAACTTAAATAAAATTAAATAAATGCTGATTCATGTGCAATCTTGGAGGATGGTAATATTGATCAAGGGTTCTTCCCTATAGGCCAGGACTGAGCTTCAGGGGTTCAAATGCAGCTCTCTCACAGGGTTATTGATGGATTCTTTGGAGACTCCATGGGGTCCTCTGACCACATAGCTCCCTGTTGTGGTAAGCATTATGGGGGCAACTAGTGGTACTTCCCTCAGCTGCTAGCTGCTGGCATTCCCTTGCCCTGCCAGGCCACCCTCTTTGGTGGATTATTTCCAAGAAGGCTTAGCCCAAGTACCTTGAATTCCTTAAAAACCTTCAAGAGTCTCCTAGGACCTACAAAGTCCAAATTTTTTGGCATGATATTCAAGACATTTTATTAAGTGCTTGAGTTGACTGTTCCAGCCTCATCTCCCATTCATAGGAGACTATCTTTAGTTTTTTGAAAATACCAGGTACTTCCCTCTATCATTATTCAAAAAATAGAAAATGGTTCCCTGTGAAGGGGCTGAGTCATGAATGGTCAATTCAAACTACAGTCTTAAATACTATTCCTCACGTGGACCAAATAGGAAATGAGTTAAAATGTGGCATGATTTTGTACAATTGGTGGAGTATTAAAAAAGGAGGATCTAGGGTGGGTGTGGTGACTCGTCCCTATAATCCCAGAACTTTGGGAAACTGAGGCAGGAGGATCTCTCAAGCCCAGGAGTAGAAGACCAGCCTGGACAACATAGGGAAACCCTATCTCTAAAAAAAAAAAAATTTTTTTTAATTAGCTAGGTGTGCTGGGGCACACTTGTGGTCCCAGCTACTTGGAAGGCTGAGATTAGAGGATCACTTGGGCTGCAGGATTTGAGGCTTCAGTGCACCATGATCAGGCCACTGCACTTTGGCCTAGGCAACAGAGCAAGACCTTGTCTCAAAAAAAAAAAAAAAAGGAAGTATATATTTTAACGTAAAACTAGAAACATTCTACGACTGGCATAGGAGTTCTAACATTGACCCTATAAAGTGGAAAGCAAAGAGTAGTTTTTGGCTGTACAGTGAACTAAATCTGTGGTGTCATATCACATAAATGTTCGTTTATTATTTTTTACAATTTTGGAATAAATTCACAGACAAACACAGAAGACTAAATTGTGATTACAGAAAACAGTATGTGATACACCTGGAAGACTTAAAAGTAAAGTTGCAGCTGAGAAGTAAAAGAGAAGAACAGGGTAATGCAAATTAACACCACAAGGAGATACCACCTCACACCTGTTAGAATGGCTATGATGAAAAAGATAAACGACAGTGTTGGCGAGGATGTGGAGAAAAGAGAACACTGCGCATTGTTGGTGGGAGTGTACATTAGTATAACCATTATGGAAAACTGTATGTAGGTTTCTCAAACAATTAAAAATAGAACTGCCATATGATCCAGCAATTCCTGGATACGTATCCTAAGGATATAATATCAATGTTAAAGAGATATCCGCATTCCCATGTTCATTGCAACATTTTCACAATAGTCAAGATATGGAGCTAAAAATAAATAAAAGATATGGACCTGAGTGTCCATCATGGATGAATGGATAAAAAAATTTTGCTTTACCTACATAATGGGATACTGTTAATCTTAACAAAGAAGGAAATCCTGTGATTCGTGACAACATGGATGAATCTGAAAACATCGTGTTATGCAAAGTAAGCCAGGCACAGAAAGACAAATATCACAGGATCTCACCCATATGTGGAATCTAAAAACACTGATCTCATAGAAGCAGAGAGTAGAGTGGTGGGGACCAGGGGCTGGGGGTGGGAGTGGAGACTGGGGATATGTTGGTCAGAGGACAAGAAATTTTAGTTAGAAGAAATGAGTTCAAAAGATCTACGGTATAGCATGCTGACTAAAGTTAATAACAACGTGGTGTATACTTGGAAAATTGCTAACAGAGTAGATTCTAAGTGTTCTCATCACACAAAAGTAAGTATTTGAGGTAATGCATATGTCAATTAGCTTGATTTAGTCATTCTGCAACATATACATATTTCAAAACATATTGTACACCATAAATGTATACAATTTTTATTTGCCAATTAAAAATTAAATGAGAAACAGTTAAAAAAAAAAAAAAAAAGGGAACAACAGGTGAAGGGAATCATCCAAGCACAAACATCCTCGACTCTTGGTTGATGGAACACTAAATAGAGATTCTAAGATGTTGTCTGCAATCAACTGGGCACAGTGGCTCTTACCTGTAATCCCAGTGCTTTTGGAGGCTGAGATGGGAGAATCTGTTGAGCCCAGAAGTTTGAGAACAAGCCTGGGCAACATAGCAAGACCTCATCTCTACAAAAATTTAAAAAATTAACCTGGTGCATTGGTGCATGCCTGTAGTTCCAGCTACTCAGAAGGCTGAGGCAGAAGGATCACTCGAGCCTGGGAGGTTGAGGCTGCAGTGAGCTATGATCACATCACTGCACTCCAGCCTGGTGACAGAGTGAGACCCTGTCTTTAAAAAAAAAAAAAAAAAAAAAAAAGGACATTTTCTGAAATCAGAGAGGACCAGCACAGTATGAAATCAGAGAGGACCAGCGCAGTAGCAGAGGTTTGTGACCAAATTATGTTGGGAGAAGGGAGGCTGGGCAAGCAAGCTAAATTTGCATCCATCTTGGTATCTAAATCAAGTAACAACACATTTGGAGATATCAAGCTAATCACAAAAAGAACTAAAAGCAGAAACTGTTCAAAGAAGTTGCCTCAGGAGAACAAGTTAAAGGACACTATAGAAAGCAATCAGTCAAACCCAGAATGTAGGACATTCCATGGGACAACTGCCCTCATTTCTCTAATGAATCAATGGCAGGGAGAGGAAATGAGTTATAGAAAAAAGGACATTCAGGAGACAAGGAAACAATCAAATTCAACGTGGGCCCTTCATTGGGGGATCCTTTATTAGAACTTTGAGACGATCAGAAAAATTTAATTATGAACTGGATATAAGATGATGTTAAGAAATTGTGGCCAGGTGTGGTGGCTCACGCCTATAATCCCAGCACTTTGGGAGGCTGAGGCGGGTGGATCACCTAAGGTCATGAGTTCAAGACCAGCCTGGCCAACATGGCAAAAACCCCAATTCTACTAAAAATAATTTTTTTTAAAAAATTAGCCAGGTATGATAGTGAGCGCCTATAATACCAGCTACTCAGGAGGCTGAGGCAGGAGAATCGCTCGAACCTGGGAGGTTGAGGCTGCAGTGAGCTATGATCACATCACTGCACTCCAGCCTGGGTGACAGGGGGAGATTCCACCTCAAAAAAAAAAGAAGGAGGGAAGGAAGTAAGGGAGGGAGGAAGGGAGCGAGTGAAAGAAAGGAGGGAGGGAGGGGGAGAAAGGAAGAAGAAAAAGAAGGAAGGAAGGAAGGAAGGAAGGAAGGAAGGAAGGAAGGAAGAGAGAGAGAGAGAGAAAGAAAGAAAGAAAGAAAAAGAAAGAAAGAAAGAAAGAAAGAAAGAAAGAAAGAAAGAAAGAAAGAAAGAAAGAAAGAAAGAGAAAGAAAGAAAGAAAGAAGGAAGGAAGGAGAAAGAGAGAGAAAGACAGAAAGAGAGAGAGAGGGAGAGAGAAAGAGAGAGAGGGACAGAGAAAGAGAGAAAAGAAAGAAGAAAAGAAAAGAAATGGTTAATTCATTAGGTATAATAATGGCATGGTGGTTAGAGTTAAAAATATCTTTTGCAGTTACGGATATACTGAAGTATTTCTAGCTAAAATAACATGACATCTCACATTTGCTTTAAAATACTCCAACACCACCCCTTCCTCCCCCAGAATAAAGAGGGACAGAGAAACAATGCTGGCCAAATGTTGCTAATTGTGGAAGCTGGATGATGGATTCCTAGGGTTCACAATACCTTTCCCTCCTTTCATGTGGGCTTGAAAATTTCCAAAATATAATAACAGTGTGAGAATGAAAATTAGAGTTTAAAAATGCAAAATAATACACTGTTGTTGTGTTGTTATTATTATTTTTTGCAATCAGGTGCCTCTGAGGAATGGGATAGGATTTGGGGAACAGTGGTGCTGGCAAGATTTTCATAGTTTTCATTTATTCAGTGAATATTTACTGAGTCCTGCAATGCATGAGACACTGTGTATACACTTTAGGGGAATGAACAGAACAGATCAAAGTCCCTGTCCTCATGGAGCTCACATTCCCATCAGGTGAAAGAGACAACAAACCATAGATATAGTAAGCCAGTCATAATGAGTTAGAAGTGGGTAAGTACTGTGAGGAAATAAGTGGGTTAAGAGGGACCAGGAGTGGAGCCAGAGCTGTAGTTTTAAATAGCAAGTGCACGGAAGAGCTCATTGAAAAAGATGACCTTGGAACAGAGACTTGAAGGAGGTGAAAGACATTATAAACCCCTTTGAATTATTGCTTTTTAATTATGTTCATGGATTACTTTGCTAAAAATAATTGAAAAAGATTCCTTTAAAAATAAAATCATTTAGGCCAGATGTGGTGGCTCATGCCTGTAATGCTAACACTTTGAGAGGCTGAGGCAAGAGAGTTGCTTGAGGTCAAGAGTTCAAGACCAACCTGGCCAACATAGTAAGACCCCCATTCCTATTTTTTAAAAAACAGATTAAAAAATAACAATAAAAAAATAAAATATTTTGCCTGGCTATGGTGGCTCACACCTATAATCCTAGCACTTGGGGAGACTGAGGTGGGTGGATCACTTGAGGCCAGAAGTTTGAGACCAGCCAGGCCAACGTGATGAAACCCCATTTCCACAAAAAATACAAAAATTAGCTGGGCGTGGTGGCACATGCCTGTAGTCGTAGCTACTTGGGAGGCTGAGGTGGGAGGACTGCTTGAGCCCAGGAGGCAGAGGCTGCAGTGAGCCAAGATGGTGCCACTGCCTTCCAGCCTGGGTGAGAGAGCAAGACAATGTCTCGAGAAAACAAAAAACCCACACACACAGTTGGGCTGGGCACGGTGGCTCATACCTGTAATCCCAGCCCTTTGGGAGGCCAAGGTGGGTAGATCACCTGAGGTCAGGAGTTCGAGACCAGCCTGGCCAACATGGTGAAATCTCGTCTCTACTAAAAATACAAAAAATTAGCTGGGCGTGGTGGCATACACCTCTAATCTAAGCTATTTGGGAGGCTGAGGCAGGAGAATCGTTTGAACCTGGGAGGCAAAGGTTGCAGTGAGCCGAGATCGTGCCACAGCACTCCAGCCTGGGCAACAAAGTAAGACTCTGTCTCAAAAAAAAAAAAAATTTTTTTTTCTCCCCACCATGTCTCCTTCTCTTCCTACCAAAATCTTCCTTTCTTTTTCAAGACAACCATGAGTGATCCTGTCTTCATGAGGTCTTTTTCATCCACGGCCAGAATTAACCACTTTCTTTGTGGTTTTTGTACATTGCCAGTATCTCTCACATGTACTTCATTCTCCTATGTAGGACAGCTCTTCATAGCTTTACTAAGCATTTTACTTTTCATTATTTTATTTACACTTCACAATGATATTGAGTGTTTTTTGTTTTTTTTGGTTTTTTTGTTTTTTTGTGACGGAGTCTCGCTCTGTCGCCCAGGCTGGAGTGCAGTGGTGCCATCTCGGCTCACTGCAAGCTCCGCCTCCCAGGTTCCCGCCATTCTCCTGCCTCAGCTTGCTGAGTAGCTGGGACTACAGATGCCCACCAACACGCCCAGCTAATTTTTTTGTATTTTTAGTAGAGACGGGGTTTCACCGCGTTAGCCAGGATGGTCTCCATCTCCTGACCTCATGATGCGCCCACCTCGGCCTGCCAAAGTGCTGGGATTACAGGCGTGAGCCACCGCGCCCGGCAGAGTGGTTTTTATTTAATATCATTGTTATTCCCACTTGACAGATGAGAAAACTAAGTCTCTGAAAGAGGAAGTGACCTGTACCCAGACACAGAAACAGCACCTGAATTCTAGGCCACATCCTCTGAATCAAACATTATTATTTCTCTCTGCCTCACTACCTCTTTATCTTTAGTTGTTTCCAAGAGTCTTGTTTTAATGTTAAAATTAGATTTGAGTCAAAGTACTATCTGCATACGATATTAATTTCGGTAGTTGAGAAAATCTTAGAAGGAAAAGCAAGTCTCCCACCTAATCAATCCGCAGTCACATTTCGCAGAGACAATATTCTTTTCATAATTTCTATTTTTAGTTCTTCCGGCGGTTGTCTGTGTAACTCTAGAGAATATGCTTACACCTTTACATATTGATTTTTATCACCCTTAGATATTATCTGCTGACTTCCTCCTGTGAAGGGGGAGGACTTACCTCATTTGCATTGCCCTAATGTTTTAGGTTAGGTTTCCTGGGAAACTGACTCTCAGGCAGAGACTTACGTGTAGGAGGCACACAACTCTGGAGCAGTGAAGGCAGCAGAAGTGAGCTGCAGGAGGAGTTGACCTGCTGTGCAATTGACAACAGAAGCCTCAGCCCAACCAGCGGGAGCTCAGAGCTCCCTTCAGGGTTGTCTACGCTGAACCCCACCATCAGTGGGTCATTGGATGCAGGCTGTAGGACATAAGCTTAGAAAGCCAACTCTCTTTGGCTGAGGACAATTCTAGAAGAACTTAAGGTAGGTTGTCAAGCAGCCAGTACTTCTGGCAACTGGAGAATGAACATCATGGTCCTAAAGTGAGCATCTGAGCAGAGTACCATGGCATGCATCACTGTACACCCTCTATGTCACTGGAACCCACCTGCTTTTATAGTAAGTTCACCTTATTAGAGATTAGCTCCCCTGGATTTCTGGTTTGTTCCTTCGTTAGGAGAACCTTACAAGAATGTCAGGGGGCCAAGTTACAGTCTTTCCCTCTGCAGCTGCTCTCAAAGTCACATCTGAAATGCTCCATTTCCCTCCTCCACTACCAATTCAAGATTCCCCTCACCCTCAGCTAGCACTCTGCTGCTCCAGATGGCTTAACTGGTGGATGACTCCATTCCCCATCCCTGGTAAATCTTAGCTCCTTGTCACCCAAACCTGTTCCAAGGCTGATTATAGGATAATATAGGTTGGCTACATTGTTGACTTACCATCACAACTGGGCAGGGGAGAAAGAAGAGATGTTCCTACGGATCAGCAAGTGTCAAACATATTCTTCTCTGTCCCACCATGAAGCAGAAATCTCAACTTCTCCTGATTACCAGGATCCATTATTCCTGCTGAAATGTGGTTCCTGTCCCTACTCTTCCCTCTTTTATAACCCACTTGTAAATGAAGGTGCCTATGAGACAGCTCTATTCTACTGTTCCCCAGCACTGCAAATTCAACATCTCCAAAACTGAACTGACATTTTTTTCTCTTCCTTAAACTGCTTTTCCTTCTTCATCCATCCAGCACCTCTGCTGGAAACCTGGTTCATCTTTGGGTCCTCCAACTCCCTCACCCTCTATAGCTACCTTATAGCTCTGTAAAGTCTCCCTCGTGAATGGCTTTTAAATCAGCCTCACTCTCCTTCCCCACAGTTGCTGCCCTTGTCCGGGCACCCATACTTTATCACACGGACTATTACAAACACTTTCTTTCTCCAGTCTTGCTCGTACTCCTCCCACCAGCACCTCTGAGGTATGAAAATAAGGAGAAACAAAGAGACCTGGAAATGGAAATGTCTCTATCTAGAGGGACATTTAAAATCAAGAGAGTTGGCTGGGGATGGTAGCTGACGCTTGTAATCCCCGCACTTTGGGAGGCTAAGATGGGTGGATCACTTGACATCAGGAGTTTGAGACCAGTCCGACCAACATGGCACAACCCTGTCTCTACCAAAAATACACAAATTAGCCGGGCATGGTGGCACACACCTGTAGTCCTAGCTACTCAGGAGGCTGAGGCAGGAAAATTGTTTGAACCCAGGAGATGGAGGTTGCAGTGAGCCGAAATCGTGCCACGGCACTCCAGCCTGGGCGACAGAGTGAGACTCTGTCTCAATAAATAAATAAATAAATAAATAAATAAATAAATAAATAAATAAAATAAAATCAAGAGAGTGAGATGTGCTTCAAAAGGGACTTAAAAAAGAGATAAGGGCCTCTGTAGAGGCCATTAAAGAAAAAAAAAAGCTCTTTTGTTATTTACCTTCATGAATATAAATATGCTTATGCTGCAACATTTTTTATCATCATTTTTCCACGTTAGAAAGTATATATTGATTTCCTACTATTTGGAAAATGAGGATTTAGCTTTCTTCCTGTGTTCCCCACCCCAATATACACTTGCTTTCCCCTGTCCTCCAACATAGTTAAGTTACAGATGTACTAAATCAATATTCAGAGATTGCTTCTTTTCATTTGATAAATACTCCTTTGATCTGCTTTGAAATTTTGAGTTAAGACATAAAATAACCCCCTTTGTCCTTTTAATCATTAGAGGCAGGCTCTCGTAGGTGTTGCATTTTGAGAAACATTAGTAGAGTTTCTTCTCTGCCTATTTTAAAAATAGAAAAATCTATTTTAAATAAATCAACAATTATGTCAGCGCTCATTGTATCCAAGGCAACGTCATGGAAACAAAGATGCCTAGTGCAGAATTCCTACCCTCAAAACACCGACATGTAGATGGTAACATCATCCAAATACATGGAAAACAGGAACAAGTCTATACAAGTGCTGTCTGACAGATCCCAAGAGTCAGAGGAAGAAGTCCCATGCATGGAGTGGTGTGGGACAGTGTTACAGAGGAAGGGAACAGAGTTGAGGGATTTGATAAGCTGCAAAGGAAGATAGGGCAAAAGACAAAGAGGAAGAGGAAGAGTGGTCCAGGCAGAAGAGAATCCTAGAGTACTCTAGGCAGGATTGGCAAAGCAGGAAGGGAGGAAACACCGTTTCATTTTGTTTTGTTTTGAGATGGAGTCTCACACTGTCGCCCAGGCTGGAGTGCAGTGGCGCAATCTTGGCTCACTCCAAACTCCACCTCCTGGATTCAAGCAATTCTCCTGCCTCAGCCTCCTGAGTAACTGGGACTCCAGGCATGCGCCACCATGCCCAGCTAATTTTTGTATTTTTTAGTAGAGATGGGGGTTCACAATATTGGCCAGGCTGGTCGCGAACTCCTGACCTCAAGTGATCTGCCTGCCTCAGCCTCCCAAAGCTCTGGGATTACAGGTGTGACCCACCGTGCCTGGCTGAGCAAACTTTTTAATAGTTAAAAAGTCCTTAATTCAGTGGGAAAAAATGCTGAATTATTAGGTGACTTGATGAACATGTTAAAGAAATATTAGGTTGGTGCAAAAGTAGTTGCTGTTTTGTTTTGGGACTGCGTCTCACTCTGTTGCCCAGGCTGGAGTGCAGTGGTGCAATCATGGCTCACTACAGCCTTGACCACTGGGGCTTAGGCGATCCTCTCACCTCAGCCTCCTGAGTAGCTGGGACTACAGGCATGCAACACCATGCCCAACTAATTTTTAAATTTGTTTTGTAGAGACAAGGTCTCACTATGTTGCCCAGGCTGATCTCAAACTCCTCAATATTCCTGCCTCAACCTCCCAAAGTGCTGGGATTACAAGAGTGAGCTACTGCACCAGCCATAAAATACAGTTTCTATGTTGGAAAATAGTAATAAACTTAATAACCAGGAGATATACATATATGAACTTCTGGCCTCAAGCAATCTCCTCTCCTGTCTTGGCCTCACAAAGTGCTAGAATCACAGGCACGAGCCACTACACCTGGCCAACATTTTTAATATCAAAAATAAATACTTAATTAACAAATTAGCACACTGATTCAACTAGTAATTGTTATTCAAGGTTCATTCACCGCTTAGTGTATCAGCTCTAAATTCTAATAATTAAGCTAAATACTGGGAAGTAAAATTATAAATAAGAGCTAGTCCTTTACTGTCAGGAGCTAATAATCCAATGATAGAACAAACTTTCTCAACTCCATTTCCAGAGCAGCTCTAGTTTTCACAAGAAACATCTGAAACTTATTAGCATAGAAGTCCTGTTATTGCACTTTATTGATCTTTCTTACTATCTTATCTTTCTTACTTTCTTATCTATTAGTCTTATCTAACAATCTTTCAGCTGTCTGTTGAACATGCAATGGTGGGCTGTGGGGCTTCAGAATAATACAGATAGAATAGAATGCTTTATGGTGACCAATAAGAAAGTGTGTGGTCAAAACACAACTTTGTCCTTGTCTTCACTGTACTCTTTCTGATGTACTAAGTGGGAATAACCTTTCCCCGATCTGAAACGAAAACTCTGGCAGACTCCACAACTTTTCAGCTCAGTCTTAATTAATAGGCCAATCTATGGTCACTTTAAGCCACAGTTTCAATGCAATAATTAGAATTCTGAACTTGATTTAGAGGCGATTCTTCTTCCTGCGCAGCTTGGCCCTGGGGCAGACTGGAAGCCTGCCATGAGAAAGGAGGTGTGGCTGGCTTCTCTCCCTCCACCTCCACCCCAGGCTCAGTTTGCCAGTCAGTCTCTGACCCCTCTGAGGAGATGGAGAGGGCAGAGTAAGAGGGTTTGTGCTTGCAGGCCCTGGCAGACACCTGAGGTTGACTCTCTGGTGAATAACTTATAGGCTCTTCTGAGACCCCCTGTGGGGCCCCTTCCATTGCAGCAGGAGAGACTGTGGCCTGTGACCCATTCCACAGTAATCCAGTTTGCCTCCCACTTCTTGAAGCTGAGGTGTCTCCACTCCTTTAAGTAGTTCTGTTGGACATGATCCAACATGACCTCATGCTGGCTTTCTCTCTCTGGGCCTCTTCAGAAGCACGGGGAAAACACGTATACTTTGCCCTAACACTCTCCAGAATACAGGCTGGTTCTAACCTGGCAGCACTCTTTTGGCTTCACCAGAAGAGCTGCTAATCCCTCCTCTTCTCACCTTTCCAGAGAGGAGTTAGTCGCCAGTCCACGAGGACTCCCAGCTGCAGGGGCCATGTGTTAAACTGTCCAAAGAGTCTACTGGAAGTACTCCTTACTTGGTGAGGTAGGATCTGTGTCACAGCACAGCCTTCTCCAAAGACCTTCTCCTCCAAAAAGTTCTCCCGTCTTTGCACAATCTAACCACTTTTCTTCCCCTACCACTTTTTATATCCTTAATATATGTGAGAGTCTTGGAAAAATTTCCTTTGTAAATTTCACACTTGGGAATCTGTCTCTAGCATCTTACATCTATTTTTTCTTAGTATATTGGTTGAAACGTCAGTTTCAATGTCCTGCTAACTATCCATCCATCTGTCCATCCATTTATCCACTTATTCACCCATCCATATGTCTTGAGCAATACTTTTAAGGAAAAGTTGGGGGCGATAATGAAGAAGGAGATAATAGCAGAAAGAGGTGCATTGAAGAATGAAATTAGGTGGCTCACACCTGTAATCCCAGCACTTTGGGAGGCCAAGGGGGGGCAGATTCATTGAGCCCAGGAGTTTGAGACTAGTCTGGGCAACATGGTGAAACCCCGTCTCTACAAAAAACATGAAAAAATTAGCCAGGCATGGTGGCACATGCCTATAATCCTAGCTACTCGGGAGGTTGAGGAGGGAGGGTCACTTGATCTTGGGGAAATCAAGGCTGCAGTGAGCCATGACGGTGCCACTGTAATCCAGCCTGAGTGACAAAGTGAAATCCTATCTCAAAGAAAAAGAAAAGAAAAAAAGTGAATGAAACTAGCAGCTGAACGCCAAGAAGATTAGAAACATTCAGCACCCAAAAATGACAAATGTACACTTCAATTCTGAAACAGATATTTGTCTTGGCGCGTGCACAGCTGTGTTTTCCTAATGCAGACTTTCCCATGGATTAATATTATAGTTTCAAATGCTTTGTTTTCATTGATGATTTCTATTCATGTTACATTGGTTCCTTAAACTCTAATTGGGCTATAGTTACCCATACCTTATACACAATAGTGTGTGCAAAGGCTGTTTCTGAGAAAGTAATTGCTCATAGACTGTCAGAATTCAGTAGAAAACATTAATCTATAATTATTTAAAAATAGCTCTACTAGCTGCCTGTAGATCTGGGTGTCCTGTGGCATAATGTTTTATAAGTATCCTGGTAAGTTTGCAAAATCCTACGCCAATCCATTTACTCAGGCTTCCTTTTTGTGGGACTTCCCAGAATTATAAAAAAACAAATGTGCTTTGAATCTGAAGAAGATAATATAAGATGCAGTGTCTTCAAACATTTGACCTCAAAAATCCTTCTGTTTAAATGGGAATAAGAATTTAGGAAACTCTGGCTTCCTCTAAGAACCTGTAGCAGTCTACACATACACACACACACACACACACACACACACACACACACACACACACAATTTGTCTTTCCCATTGGAAACTCCTGGGATGCTAGTTCCTGCTCCTTGATGTAACAAGTTACTCTTTGAAATGAGGGAAACAGACCTGATTCTCAGACCAAAGTGATAATAAATGATGCAGCAAAACATAGAAAAGAGAAATATATTAATATCCTAAATACTTTATATTCTTTGGAGAATGCTTTATGCTTTACTACCCGCTTCCCACACCCGCTTGTGAGACTCATGAGCCAAGAGAACAGCCACCTTTGGCTCTCCCTCTCCCACCTGAAGTCCTCCCCATAGCTCACTCTCCCCTGCCTGCCCTCACTGTCTAGGTTTTAGAGGAACAAGGCCTGAACTAATCAATACCTGACCACATGTCTAGTGCAGAGGTCTTTATGAGTGTTAGCCTTCCAGTTCTGCAGAAAATGTAAAAGTGACTCTGCCGGACCCTCTCGCTCACACCTATAATCCCAGCACTTTGGGAGGCTGAGGCAGGTGGATCACCTGAGGTCAAGAGTTTGAGACCAGCCTGGCCAACATGGTGGAACCCTGTCTGTACTAAAAGTACAAAAATTAGCCAGGCCTGGTGGTGCACGCCTGTAATACTAGCTAGTCTGGAGGCTGGGGCAGGAGAATCGCTTGAATCTGGAGGGTGGAGGTTGCAGTGAGCCGAGATTGTGCCACTGCACTCCAGCCTGGGCAACAGAGCGAGACTCTGTCTCAAAAAAATAAATAAATAAAAAGTGACTCAAAGAAACTTTTAGCATCACCAGAAGTCAGATGATATATATAGTCTTTATGTATACATACATATGTTTTCCCAATATTTTATTTTGAAAAACTTCAAGCCTTCAAAAAAGTTGAAAGAATGACACAATCAACACCCATATATTCTTCACCAAGTTCAAATAATTTTAACTTTTGCCACATTTGCCTCTCTCGCCCCACCTGTCTCTCTCTCTCTCTCTCTCTCTCTTTCTCTCATGTCTATCTCTTTTTCCATACACACTAAGTCCTCACTTAAAGTTGTCAATAAGTTCTTGGAAACTTCAACTTTCAGAGAAACAAAACAAAACCAATTTTACCATAGGCTGATTGATATAAACTAGAGTTAAGTTTCTTCAGTATATTTCTGATCACAAAAACATCACCAAACTTCTAAAGCCCAAAACACTTATAGTATTAGACACTGGGATAAATGTGAGCTATATACACATTTAAGAAAGATTAATTTTAGAAATGAAAGATGAATAAAAACTAATAAGATAATGATTTGCCCCCTTATTCCAGTTTAATGTCACAAGTGGCCAGAGTCCATCCTGGCAGCTCGGGGTATAAGGTGAGAACCACCCCCGGACAGTCTGCAGTCCCGTGGCAGGGTGCACTCTCAGACTCCCACAAGCACCCACCCACTCACACCGCCACCATGTGGACACACCAGTGAACCAAATGTGCACAGCCTTGGAATGTGGGAGGAAACTGGAGCACCTCGAGAAAAACCCTGCAGACATGAGGAGAATATGAAACTCTACACAGATAGTGGCCCTGGCCAGGAATATATTTCCAGGTATGATTTTTTTTCTCATCCATATTATAACAAATTCACATTGAACAAAACGACATTGAACAAAAAGACTTGTTTGAGGACATGCCGTGCTGCTTTTTTGAAAGTAAGTTGAAGACATAGAAAATTCTACCCGGAAACATTCCCCATGCCTCACCTAAAAATAAGAACATTCACCTACATTATCACAATACTGTCATCACATCTAAGCAAAAGATAACCTAATTTCAATATTGTTATCTTCTATATGGTCCATATTCAAATTTTCCCAATGAAGGATTCCCTGAGCACCAGATCTTTTCTTGCTCAGGCTGGACACAGGTGGCAGGAAGAGGGCAGTGCAAGGCAAGTTACTGACTATGACAAAGCCCCGGGAAGCCGGGTCCCATTTTGCTGACTCTTACAGCATTACTTTCCTAATAAATAATACTGTTAATTGTTAAGAGTAATCAAACGTCTGGCTTCAGTGGTTGTGAATGTGATTTGTACTTCCAGCAAACCCATCAGAAGAAATCAAATCCGAGTTATTTATCAGTAAGAAATAAACTGAGGCTGAGCACAGTGGCTCATGCCTGTAATCCCAGCACTTTGGGAGGCAGAGGCAGGTGGATCACTTGAGGTCAGGAGTTCGAGACCAACCTGGCCAACATGGTGAAATCCCGTCTCTATTAAAAATACAAAAATTAGCTGGGTGTGGTGGTGCATTCCTGTAGTCCCAGCTACTCAGGAGAATGGCTTGAATCTGAGAGACGGAGAATAACTTGAACCTGGGAGACAGAGGTTGCAGTGAACCAAGATGGCGCCACCGCACTCCAGCCTGGACGACAGAGCGAGGCTCCATCTCAGAAAAGAGAGAAAGAAAGAAAAAAAGAAATAAACTGAACACTAAAATTTGCATTTAATCCCTGAACTGACATTCCCTAAATGGATACCTTCTCCAGGCTTTGAAGAATTCTGACATATAAACCATTATTGTATTTTTGGAGTGGTAGAACCTTATTTATCAGGTCACTTTTCATCTCCATCAAAGCCCACGTAAGGAGCTGAGCCCTTAGAGATGGAAGAAACGTTTTACTCTGGGAAAAAAATAAAACGGAAATTATACTTTTAAAAAATCATTGTTGTTTTAGATTTGGGGATATTTGGGACATTTCTCTTTTCAAAATTTATAGTTTAGTGTGATTTCTTGTTCTGTTTAAATATTCACTTTTGTACCTAATTTTACATTTGTAATCTTATAATCTCTTTCTAAAGAGAGCCTCAAAACTATACAAGCATCAGGCTACTCCAAACTGAAACCAGGATCTACCCTGGGGCAGGTTTCACGGTCAATTTTATGGGATTTGGTCCCTTTTATGTAGAATTTGGTTTGGGTTTTAAAGATGTTAATGCCCCAGGGTCTGGGGGGAGGTGCCCAGATTGTGCCTTTGGGAGTGATGGGGGGACAGTACCTATCAGCAGGACTCTGGAGCTTCATGTCAGCTTCCTGACAGCAGGCCAGACTCTCCTGAGATGTTTGTGTGACAGTCGTTCTCCATCACATGTGTTTGGTTCTTTTAATCCTCGTGGGTTCACTATCTTTTCCCATCACACTGTTTGCTGCTGACCACACCAACAATGGCTGTTCTCTGTAAACTCAGGACTCTGATTTCTCTTGAAAGTAGCAATCCACTGGGTTTTCTCGCAGTCGAACATTTTGGGTCAGCTGTGGGAACTAAAGTCTTTACGGCTCACAGACAAAATGTCATTGAACAAAGAAGACTGGCGTGCTGCCATCAGAGCTTCAACTAGAATGGGAAATAAAGATAAAGTGCCAGCTTCACATGGCCTGCCATTGCTGTGGTCTCTATCTGGGAAGCTAATATCCGTATTGATTAGCCCTCAAGAGAGACATCATCTACAAACTGACCCCTGGCAGGGGGCAGCAGACTAACATTTGTGCTTACTTCAATAACAGATCCTGTTTCTGGGAACCCACATGGGCAGCTGTTGCCATGACAACACATCATGCAAGTCACCAGTTTCCTCTGTAATTTTCTTGAGAAGATAGTGACTATTTTTTTTTTTTCTTCTTTGAGACAGAGTCTCACTCTGTGGCCCAGGCTGGAGTGTGGTGCCATGATCTTGGCTCACTACAACCTCTGCCTCCCAGTTCAAGCAATTCTCCTGCCTCAGTCTCCCAAATAGCTGGGATTACAGGTGCATGCCACCATGCCCAGCTAATTTTTGTATTTTTAGTAGAGATGGGGTTTCACCATGTTGGCCAGGCTGGTCTCAAACTCCTGACCTCAGGTGATCCACCGCCTCAGCCTCCCAAAGTGCTGGGATTATAGGCGTGAGCCACTGCACCTGGCCATGACCACTTCTCAGTCCTACCTAGGAACTTGAGTTTTGCCTACAAGACCATTAATGTCAGCCCAAAACTCAAATACAGTAGGTCTGTCAGTACTAGGAAATGTTGCATAGATTTAGGTTGCAAACTATACAAAATAAGTTTAAAGACATGTGAAACCACGATAATGCAGAAATGGTTTAAAAATTGATTATTGGAGGAAAGTTATCTTATTTTAATAAGGAAGTACTTATACTATAAAAGAACTATAGGCTGGGCGCGGTGGCTCGTGCCTGTAATCTCAACACTTTGGGAGACTGAGCTGGGGAGATCCCCTGAGGCCAGGAGTTCGAGACCAGCCTGGCCAACATGGTGAAACCTTGTCTCTACTAAAAATACAAAAATTAGCTGGGCGTGGTGGTATGTGCCTGTAATCCCAGCTATTCAGGAAGCTGAGCCAGGAGAACTGCTTGAACCCTGGAGGCGGAGGTTGCTGCAAGCCGAGATCACAGCACTGCACTCCAGCCTGGGTGACAGAGTGAGATTCTGTCTTCAAAAAAAAAAAAAAAAACCTGTGTATGTGTACAAATTATGTTTCCTGACATAAATGAGAAATAATGAAAACTGATTGATATTTTAAAATTCAGCTGCATCACTAGAGATCCTTAATGTCCTATCCCTGCTCCTAATTACTGTGATATGCCTGTCAGATCAGGGTTAGGATTCAGGGAGAGCGGCTCCAGGCTAGCGCAGGACAGGGGTTTATAAATCTTTTCTGGTAGCGTACATGGAGCAAGCTGAGACTTGAAAAACACTTCTGCCTTAGGCGTTAGAATTATGACTGCCCTCTGAAGAAGCCCATGTGAACTTCCTGGAAGGTGACAGACATGTGGCCTAATCATTCCTGTTACCTCAGCTCAGCTGATAGCCAGCCAACCTCCAGTCATGATGGTGAGGCCATCCTGTGGCCAGTCAACCCTCCAGGTGGCCACACATGGGTGAGTGGAATCAGCTGAAGAACAGGAGAACCACCCACCTGACCACATCGTCAGACATGTAAAAACAAAAGCAGATAACTAATGAAAACAAAAAATCTGTCTCATCAGGTATATAGAGTCATGCATGGCTTAACATTGGAAATAGGCTTAACATTGGAAATGTGTCACTGGGCAATTTCACCATTGGGCAAGCATTACGGAGCGTGCTTATACAAACCTAGATAGTACAGCCTACTACACACCTGGGCTATATGGTATAGCTGATTGTTTCTGGGCTACAAACTTTTACAGCATGTGACCATACTGAATACCGTAGGCAATTGCAACCCAGTAGTATTTGTGGATCTAAATATATCTAAACATAGAGAAGGTGCAATAAAAATACAATATTATAATCTTATGGGACTGCCGTTTTCTATGCAGACCGTCCTATTAGAGGCGCATTGTGGATGGAAATGTCATAGGCACTGCAGGACTGCACTTGATAATACTGCCTTTATTATTATAAATGCACTGTGCTTTTTCTCTTTTTTGATGGGGATATTTTGAGATGAGTTTTTCAGAATTCCAGTACTCATGGAGCACAAACTATAACAGTATTATAAACAGAACTGAGGGGGCCACATGTAGGCAGACTCCTCGAATACTGATCTTAATGAGGATAGAACAGAATTCGTTGTCTGCCACTATAAAAAGAATATTGAGGACAACTGGTAACTAAATATGATGAACTCAAAGAGTATTTGAGGTTATTTTTGCTCAAGAAAATTTGAAATGTCTTGAAATCATATAAGAGGTTTTCTCAAATTTGACAGATCTGTACAAAATGCTGCAAAACCAAAAGAAGGATTTTTTCAGCTATAGAAACAAAACAGCCAGGCATGGTGGCTAACCCCTATAATCCTAGCACTTTGGGGGATCCAGGTGAGAAGATCACTGTAGCTGGGGAGCTTGAGACCAGCCTGGGCAACATAGTGAGATCTCGCCTCTACTAAAAGGGGGAAAAAAAGGGGGCTGGGCACAGTGGCTCATGCCTGTAATCCCAGCACTTTGGGAGGCTGAGGTGTGAGGATCACCTGAGGTCAGGAGTTCAAGACCAGCCTGACCAACATGGTGAAACTCCATCTCTACTAAAAATACAAAAATTAGCCGGGCACGGTGGCGTGCACCTGTAGTCCCAGCTACTCGGGAGGCTGAGGCGGAGAATCACTTGAACCCGGGAGGTGGAGATTGCAGTGAGCTGAGATCATGCCACTGCACTACAGCCTGGGCAACAAGAACGAAACTCCATCTCAAAAAAAGGAAAAGGAAAAAAAAGAAAAAAAAAAAAAACAAATGTTGATCAACTACAGAAGAGAAAACATTGGATTATTTCTGCAATAAGATTACAGGATATCTGTAACGCTAATACAAAAGCACTGTCTCATGAAGAGGACATCAAAGAAACTGCATCCCAAAAAGCAAGAGAAAAAATACCATAGAGATGTGTCAGGCCAATAATAAAACAATTGTTTTTAGGGTCCTTTCTTCCAAGATGACAAAGGAAAGAAGAAACAATGGTGGTGCCAAAAAGGGTCACGACCATGTGCAGCCTACGGATAAGGCTATTAGGTTCATCATTCAAAACACAGCAGAAGCTGCAGCTGTTAGGGACATTTCTGAAGAGCGTCTTTGATGCCTATGTGCTTCCCAAGCTCTATATGAGGCTGTGTTACTGTGTGAGTTGTGCCATTCACAGCAAGGTAGTCAGGAATCGATCTCTTGAAGCCCATGAGGACTGAACACTCCCACCTCGATTTAGACCTGCAGGTGCTGCCTCATTACCTCCACCAAAGCTCATGTAAGGAGCTGAGTCCTTAGAGACTGAAGAAACATTATTCTCTGGGAAAAAAGAAAATGGCAAGTATACTTTAAAATATTATTGTTGTTTTAGATTTGGGGATATTTAGGATATTTGACACCTTTTCAAAATTTGTAGTTTGGTATGATTTCTTGTTCTGTTTACATGTTCACTTCTGTACTTAATTTTGCATTTGTAATCTTATGTTGTTTTTCTTAAAGAGAACCCTCAAAATTATGTAAGCATCAAGCTACCCCAAACCTAAATCTGGATCTGCCCCTGGTCAGGTTTCAATGCTGGTTTTATGGGAATCACTTGATATGGACTCAAAAATGTCATCAATGATTTCCTTTCTTTCCATCCCTCTGAAATCTGTGATGTCAGCATCACCCTAATGCTGCTTTTTTGACAGTGACAATGGAGCTGACTTCCTCCACGGAACAGTAGGAGTTCCAAGCTTCCACCTGTACTCTGTGCCATCCAGAAGGAAAGGGACAGCTGGTTTCTCATTGTTGTCTCAGAAGAACTAGAAAGCTCAAACAGAAGCTCCCGTCACTAATGTGATTCCTAAATCAGCCACACTCCCCTTCCTGAACGCTGATTGGCTGAGGTTTGATTACCTGAAGAACTTAATGGTAGCAGTGTGGATGGAATTACTAGAATGGGGTTAACCGTCTCCCCAAGTGTCCTGGCTGGTACACAGTAAAGGTGAAAAGAGTGCTTGGAAGACAACCACAATGTCCACTGGAGGGAAGACATGAGCACACCTTAGATATGCTATGGACTAAATTCTACATCAAGTATCAGTCATCTAGGAGACAAAGATAAACAAGAACTCGATACCTCCCAGGTCCTCCTCATTGAGACAGTCTCTTCATTTTAAGACACTGTTTTGGTTTGAGATATTTGATTCTAATACTACTACAAAATGAATTTAGAAACTACAATATATCTCACTTTTAAAGTCTCTACTCATTTGGCAAACAAACAATATATGCCTACTGCATACTCTTCATGGCATGGGCTCCAAAATGAAATTTTTGACATCATGAGTTAAAAAGCTTATTGAGGCTGGTGTAGTGGCTTATGCCTGTAGTCCCAGCACTTTGGGAGGCTGAGGAGGGCGGATCACTTGAGGTCAGGAGTTCTAGCCTGGCCAACATGGTTAAACTCCATCTTTACTGAAAAGAGAAAAATTAGCTGGGTGTGATGGCGTACGCCTCTAATCCCAGCTACTGTGGAGGCTGAGGCAGGAGAATTGCTTGAACCCGAGAGGTGGAGGTTACAGTGAGCCAAAATTGTGCCACTGCACTCCAGCCTAGGTGACAGAGTGAGACTCCATCTCAAAAATAAAATAAAAAAAAAAAAGCTTATTGAGACATCTTAAGTGAAAAATTAAAATAATAAAATGTTTGAATAACTGAAACAAATATTTTTCAAGATGACAATAGAGGAGATGATGCAAGATGGTACAAGCATAGCTTCCAATGAGTAGTACAGATAATAATAATAGCTACAGGAGTTGGCTTCCATATATGTGTGTGTGTGTGTGTGTGTGTGTGTGTGTTGTGGTTTGCATATATGTGTATATGGAAGCTATTACACTGGGTTTTTTAAGGAAGATATCACTTCTTACTGGGACAGTAGATGGCTGTCCTAGCATTGGCCTGAAGTGTATACATGAAATTTCACTTTTAAGTTTGTTATCAGTTACTTCCAATCTGAGTAACAGATAGGAAGCAGACACAAGTATGCACTTTGACTTGCAGTATTACTCTCAGTATTCTGTTATTTTGTTGTTCAGCACACTTCCCTGTGTCAGAGATGAGACAGAAAGTGCAATCATTGGCCAGGCACAGTGGCTCACCCCTATAATCCCAGCACTTTGGGAGGCTGAGGCGGGTGGATCATTTGAGGTCAGGAGTTTGAAACCAGCCTGGCCAACATGGTGAAAACCCATCTGTACTAAAAATACAAAAATTAGCTGGGCATGGTGGTGAGCACCTGTAACCCCAGCTAGTCATGAGACCCGGGAGGCCGAGGTTGCAGTGAGCTGAGACTGTGCCATTACACACCAGCCTGGGTGACAGAGTGAGACTCCATCTTGAAAAAAAAAAAGAAGAAAGAAAGAAAGAGAGAAAGAGAGAGAGAGAGAAAGAGAAAGAAAGAGAGAAAGAAAAGAAAAGAAAGAAAAAAGAAAAGAAAAGAAAGAAAAAAGAAAAGAAAAGAAAAGTGCAATCATTACTGCTTCAATAGACTGAGGGGGTTTGCTTAGAACATAGTCCTAGTCTAGCACTTCATAACTTGTTCTCTTAGTTGCTAAAGAAGGTGAAGTGGTTCAATGGAAAGAGCACTAGTCCAGGACACAGGAGACTTGGTTCTACTTCCAGTTCTACTACTAATTTACATGACACCTTAGGAAAGTCACAGCCTTTCTAAGCCTTAGTTTGCTGGGAACGTAAGCTAAACTCACATACAGATTATTCCCCTATTCTGTACTTTCTAGCCTCCTTGAAGGGCTGCTTCCCTATTTTGAATTATTTTGCTGGACACTCTAATGGTCAGTCTATCCTCACAAGCAACTTCTCTGCCTGGTTACCACTTCCTCTTCTCAGAAGTCCCCTTTCCTTGTACTGGCTGTCTTGCCTTTGTTGATAATTATCTGCTCACCTCCAGCAGCCATGCTGCAATATTGCATGCACTGATAATTTTTTAAACTTCATCTCTAGCTCTGAGTTAGCATTTAGATTCATTTATTGCACAAATATTTATAAGTCCCTATATATGCCAGGCACAGAGTTAGAAATAAAATGTTAAACAACAACAACAAGTTTGCTCTTTTAAAGCAAACAATGGATAGATGCACCAAGGAGCTTATAGCGGTAGAGGGGAGTCACAAACAAAGGTCTTTTGCTCCAACTATGAGAACTTAGGCAAGTTGTTTGAATTCTTAGGTCAGCTTAGATGAGTCTAGGACTTCTTCCATTTCCAGAAATCTCTAATTCTGCTTCAACCTTGCTCTATTTTGTGAAAATGTATCTTAAATTTCAACAACAACAACAAAAAAACCAAGATAGATAATCTAAATGCATTAAATAGTAACTCAAAGTGAGGGTAGGTTTTATTAGCTCTGTATACAAAGAAAAACACATTATTGAAAACCTGATTTATATGTGTGTGTTTAGTAAAATTCAATACGGTTTTGTTTCCAAATAACAGTTCTTTAGAAGATCCTGAAAACCCGATTCAGGGTTACAGTCAAATAGAAATAATTTATAAAAATAGTTAGGTCTCACAGAGGTGAAATTACTAAGACAACTTTCAGGACTCAGTATAGGCAGCTGCTAAGTGTTATCTTTTTCACACACTATGCAAGCTGTATTTGACCACTCCTAAGGGGCCCTGGTCTAGCCACCACCTCCACTCCAGGCCAAGCCAAATGGCTGCTGTATCTTCTCTCTCTCTGCCTCCCTGATCCATCTCCAGGACTATGAGTTCTTCAAAATTCCTTCTGCAAAACACTCTGGCCTTTTTTTGTCTTGGTCCTGAAAAATTCATCTTCTAAATGAGATTCTATATAAAAATCTATTAAACTTCTAGATTAGTTACTATCTTTATATTCAACATTTTTTAATGCCTATTTTGATGTTTTCAGTACATTACTGTCTGGGTAGATTACTTAGTTAGGGACTGGGCCACTGGAGACTTAGCTGCCAGTCCTTTCTCTGCCATTAACTAGCAGTGTGATCTTCCATGAGCTTCTTAATCTCTTTAAGCCACCATTCTGCAATCTACAAAATAAGGAAATCAGACCAGATATACTATTTTTAAATTGCTAATTGTGCAAGTAATGCATGCAATATATTCTTCATATAAATTTTAAATACAATGCAGATAAGTTTGAAGTCTGCTTTGGACTTCCTCTACCATTTTCTCAAGCCCACTACCTTTTCATCTCTCTGGTGTTATCAGTCTGGCATATCTTCTTCCAGAATACTTTCCTTACATTTACATAAGCTCCCCACCAGATTTAATATTTTACATATGAAAAACTAAGCAGTAATTATGCAAAGAAATGAGAATTCAACTTGTGTACAAATGCATCATTTTCCATATGGGAACATTTTCATTTTTGGCCCTAATGAATGTTCTAAAAACAATGTTAAATCTAAAATCAAAACACTTTTTATAATGCAAAACTCAATATATCTGCTACAAAGAACTCAAAAAATATAAATATTAATAAAAAAGAGAAACGTCAATATGAGTGACATATTTTATAATCTTTAGTTATGTAAAAGGTTTACAAAAAGGGAAACTTCTAGGGGTAAATATTGTATAATTTTATTATTAGAATTTTTTTTTTTTTTAATGGAGTCTCGTTTTGTCACCCAGACTGGAGTGCAATGGTGCAATCTTGGCTCACTGCAACCTCGACCTCCCAGGTTCAAGTGATTCTCCTGTCTCAGCCTCCTGAGTAGCTGGGATTACAGGCATGCACCACCACTCCTGGCTAATTTTTGCATTTTTAGTAGAGATGGAGTTTCACCATATTGGCCAGGCTGGTCTTGAACTCCTGACCTCAGGTGATCCTCCTGCCTTGGCCTCTCAAAGTGCTGAGATCACAAGCATGAGCCACCGTGCCCAGCCTTTTTTTTTTTTTTTTTTAAATTTTGAGACAGAATCTCACTCTGTTGCCCAGGATGGGGTGCAGTGGTGCCATCTCTGCTCACTGCAACTCCACTTCCTGGGTTCAAGCGATTCTCATGCTTTAGCCTCCCCAGTAAGGATTATAGGCATGCGCCACCATTCCCAGCTAATTTTTGTATTTTTAGTAGAAACGGGGTTTCACCATGTTGCCCAGGATGGTCTCGAACTCCCGAGCTCAAGCGATTCACCCTCCTAGGCCTTCTAAAGTGCTGGGATTTCAGGCATGAGCCACCATTCCAGGCCTATCAGGAACAATTTTTATAACCTCCATTACTAACTCTATTAATAGCCTAAGTAGCCTATCAGGCACACACTGTCCGTTGAACTTTTATTGTAAATAGCTACTATATCTAGAACTGCTTTTTAGGTGAATCAACAATGCCACTTCCTAAAGTTATCCAGTCATCAGGACCAATGAGAAAGTAGAAAGAATAGGCCATTATAATGATTGATTTTATGTGTCAACTTGGCTGGGCCACAGTGCCAAGATATGTGATCAAGCATCATTCTGGATGTTACTGTGGGGGTATTTTGGGTGAGATTACGACTTTAATCAGTGGATTTTGAGTAAAGCAGATTGCCCTCCATAATGTGGGTGAACCTCATCCAGTCAGTTGAAGGCCTGACCTCCCCTGAGTAAGAGTAAATTCTGCAGCCTTTAGACTTCAAGTGCAACATTGACTCATCCCTGCATCTCTAGCCTGCTGGCCTACCCTGCAGATTTTGGACTTGTCAGTCTCCATAAGTGAGCCAATTCCTTAAAATACATTTCTTTCTGTTGGTTCTCTTTCTCTGGAGAAACAGAATACATCCTGTTGGTTCTGTTTCTCTGGAGAATCCTGTCTAATACAGTTACACACACACACACACACACACACACACACACACACACACATAAATTCTGTTCTATTGATATATAATTAACATGCTATAAAATTCACCCACTTAAAATGTACAATTCAGTGATTTTTATCATATTCACAGAGTTGTGCAGCCATCACCACAATCAGTTTTTTTTTTATTTACTTATTTAAAATAAAGTAGAGATGAGATCTCATTGTATTGCCCAGATTGGTCTCGAACTCCTGGACTCATGTGATCCTCCCACCTTGGTATTTATTTATTTTTTAGAGATGGGGTCTCCCACTGTCACCCAGGCTGGAGTGTAGTGGCCCAATCATAGCTCATTGTAACCTTGAACTCCAGGGCTTAAGTGATCCTCCTGCCTCAGCCCACTAAGTAGCTAGGGTTACAGGTGCACACCACCAAGCCCAGCTAATTTTGAAAAATATTTTTTGTAGAAATGGGGGTCTCACTATGTTTCTCAGGCTGATATAAAACTCCTGGCCTTAAGCAATTTCCCCACCTCAGCCTCCCAAAGTGCTGGGATTACAGGTGTGAGTCACTGCACCTGGCCTTGTTTTCATTTCTTTTAGGTATATACCTAGGAGTGGAATTGCTGAGTCATATGGCAACTCTATGTTAAACTTTTTGAGGAACGGTTAGACTGTTTCCAAAGAAGTTGCACTATTTTGCATTCCCACCAAAATTATATGCAAGTTCCAATTTCTGCACATCCATGCCAACACTTGTTATTTTCCATCATTTTTATTTTAGCCATTCTAGTAGGTATGAAATGGTATCTCTTTGTAGTTTTGATTATTATTTTTCTAACAATGAATGACATCAGACATCTGTTTAAAAATTTTTTTTCTACATCAAGCATCTTTTCATGTGTTTATTGGCCATTTGTAAATCTTCTTCAAAGAAATCTTTGTTCCGACCTTTTGCCCATGATTTAATCATTGTCCTTATTTCTGAGTTGTAATAGTTATTTACATATTCTAGATACAAGTTCCTTATCAGATATAAGGTTTGCAAAAACTTTCTCCCCTTCTACGAGTTGTCTTTTCACTTTCTTGATAGTGGTGTATTTTGAAACACAAAAATTTTAAATTTTCATGAAATTCAATTTATTTACTTTTTTCTTTTGTTGTTTGTGCTTTTGGTGTCAAACCCAAGAAACCATTGCCTTTCCAAAGTCATAAAGAGTTACATCTATGTTTTATTCCAAGAGTTTTGTACTTCTAGCTCTGGTAGTTAGGTCTTTGATCCATTATGAGTTAAATTTTTTTTTTTTTCAGGTGTGGTCTCCCTATGTTGCCCAGGCCGGACTCAAACTCCTGGGCTCCCACCTCAGCCTCCCAAGTAGCTGGGACTACAGGCATGTACTACCGCACTTTGCTCATTTTGATTTATTCTTACATATGTTGTGAAGTCAGAGTCTACCTTCATTCGTTTGTATGTAGATACTCAGTTGTCCCAGCACCATTTTGCTGAAAAGACTATTCTTTTCCCATTGAACGGTCTTAGCACCATTGTCAAAAAATCAACTGACCGTAAATATAAGAGTTTATTTCTGAACTCTCAATTCTAGTCTATTGATCATATGTCGAGACTTTTGTCAGTACCACACTCTCTTGATTAATGTACCTTTGCAGTAAGTCTTGAAATTAGGAAGTGTGAGTCCTTCTACTTTGTTCTTTATCAAGATTGTTTGAGTACCTTGCATTTCCATATGAATTTAGAGTCAGCTTCAATTTTCCACTTTTATAAAAGGTAGCTGGGGCCTGGGCTTGGCAGCTCACGTCTGTAATCCTAGCACTTTGGGAGGCTGAGGCAGGCGGATCATTTGAGGTCAGGAGTTCAAGACCAGCCTGGCCAACATGGTGAAACCCTGTCTCCACTAAAAATACAAAAATTAGCCTGGCGTAGTGCCACATGCCTGTAGTCCCAGCTACTCATGACGCTGAGGCACAAGAATCGCTTAAACCCAGGGGGCAGAGGTTGCAGTGAGTCAAGATTGTGCTACTGTACTGCAGCCTGGGCAGCAGAGTGAGGCTCTGTCAAAAGAAAGACAGAGAGAGAGAGAGAGAAAGAGAAAGGAAGGAAAGAAGGAAGGAAGGAAGGAAGGAAGGAAGGAAGGAAGGAAGGAAGGAAGGAAGGAAGGAAGGAAGGAAGGGAGGGAGGGAGGGAGGGAGGGAGGGAGGGAGGGAAAATTTAAAAAGGTAGCTGGATTCTAGAGGCTGAGATGGGAAGATCACTCAAGCTGGAGTGGTCAAGACTGCAGTGAACTGTGATCATGCCACTGCACTCCAGCCTGGGTACAGAGTGAGACCTTGTCTCTAAAACAAAATAAATAAAATAAGGCAGCTAGGATTTGGATTGGAATTGCATTGAATCTGTAGATCAATTTGGAAAATACTGTCATCTTAATGTTAAGTCTTCTAATTCATGAACATGGCATGTCTTTCATTTATTTAGATCTTCTTTAATTTCTTTCAATAATATTTGATAGTTTTCAGATTATAGGCTTACACTTATTTTAATTCATTCCTAAGTATTTTAATTCCTTTTGATCCTTTGAATATGGGAATTATTTTCTTAACACCATTTTCACTTTTTTTATTTATTTATATTTTTATATATATATATTTTTTGAGACGGAGTCTTGCTCTGTCTCCCAGACTGGAGTGCACTGGTGCGATCTCGGCTCACTGCAACCTCCACCTCCTGGGTTCAAACGATTCTCCTGCTTCAGCCTCCTGAGTAGCTGGGATTATAGGTGCATGCCACCATGCCCAAGTAAGTTTTGTATTTTTAGTAGAGATGGGGTTTCACCATGTTGACCAGGCTGGTCTCGAACTCCTGACCTCAGGTGATCCATACCCCCTTAGCCTACCAAAGGGCTGGGATTACAGGCATGAGCCACCACACCCAGTCTAACACCATTTTTAAATTGTTCATTGGAGTATATAGAAATACAATTGATCTTAGACCAACCTGGGCAACATGGTGAAACACTGTCTCTACAAAAAATACAAAAAATTAGCTGGGTGTGGTGGTGCATACCTGTAGTCTCAGCTACTCAGAAGGCTGAGGTGGGAGAATCACCTAAGCCTGGGAAGTCAAGGCTGCAGTGAGCCGTGACCATACCACTGCACTCTCACCTGGGCGACAGAGCGAGACCCGGTCTCAAAAAAATAATAATAATAAATAAAGAAAGAAAAGAAAAGAAAAACAATTGATCTTGTATGCTGCAACCTTGCCAAACTTGTTTATTAACTCTAAGAGTTTTTGTAGATTCCTTTGGATTTTGTACACACAAGATTGTGCCATTTGTAAGCAGAGGTAGTTTTACTTCTTCCTTTCCAATCTGGATGTTTCATTTCTTTTTCTTACATAATTGTCCTGGCTAGAATCTGTAGTGTAATGTCGAATAGAAGCAGTGAGAGCAGATATCCTTGTCTTATTCCTAATCTTAGGAGGAGAGCTTTCAGCCTTTCACTATTAAGCATGATGTTACCTGTGAGTTTTTCATAGATATTTTTCTCTAAGTTGAGAAAATTCCCTTCTATTCCTAATGTATTGCATGTTATTATCATGAAAGGGTGGTGGATTAGTCAAATAAAGAAAAGCTTTTGAGGCCGGGTGCAGTGGCTTACACCTGTAATCCCAGCACTTTGGGAGGCCAAGGCAGGCAGACTGCTTGAGCTCAGAAATTTGAGACCAGCCTGGGCAACATGGTGAAACTCTGTCTCTACAAAAAAAAAAAAAAAAAAAAACACCAAAGAAATTAGCTAGACGTGGTGGCACACACCTGTAGAACTACCAGGCAGGCTGAGGTGGGGAGGATCACTTGAGCCGGGGTGTTGGAGGCGGCAGTGAGCCATGATCATGCCACTGCACTCCAGCCTCAGTGACAGCCGAGATTCTGCCTCAAAAAAAAAAAAAAAAAAAAGAAGCGCTTTTGAAAATAATGTGAATTATATTTTATTTTCATTTAGATATCACTTAAAATTAGAGCATAGCTTATAAAGTAACTAGAGTTGTTAAGGGTATCCTTGGAACTCAGAGGGCTTAATTGGTGCAGTGTTCACCAATTCTGGAATATATGTTAAATGACTTGGGGTTGAGGATACATAAAAGAGCTGAGTAAGTGGGGAAAGATCTCACCTATAGAAGCACAATAAACAATGCAGAGGAACGGCAGATGGTGTGCTGTGGTTAGGTGTAAAATTCATCCTCATGAAACCACTTAACCAGGATTAGACTTCAGTGTAAATCACTGCAATGATTTAACTTGAATAAGAATTTCAGAATCCTTATTATAAGCCATTTTGTCAATTATGACTGGACACTTGCCGAGCAGATTCTAAATGTTTTTCTTCTTTTTTTTTTTTTGAGACGAACTTTTGCTCTTGTTGCCCAGGCTGGAGTGCATTAGCGCAATCTCAGCTCACCGCAACCTCCACCTCTCGGGTTCAAGAGGTTCTCCTGCCTCAGCCTCCTGAGTAGCTGAGATTGCAGGCATGCGCCACCACGCCCAGCTAATTTTGTATTTTTAGTAGAGACGAGGTTTTTCTGTGTTGGTCAGGCTGGTCTTGAACTCCCAACTTCAAGTGATCTGCCCGCCTCGGCCTCCCAAAGGGCTGGGATTACAGGCATGAGCCACTGCACCCGGCCCAAATGTATTTTTTCTTAAGAAGTGAAACATCTTGAGATTCAACTTACCCCCAGAGAAGTATTCTGGGTTAAATATTCCAAGCACAATGTCTTCTCTCTTTCATTAAAATCTGCATAGTTTAGTGACTAATGTTTTTAAACACATATAACTTGCTAACTACAATTATGTCAATCATATAGCTAAATTCAAAAACTTACTGGCCAACTAGCATATTCATCAGCTGGTCACCCTCAATGTGTTCAAAATATGATAGCATCATGTGAATCTTTCCATTCATTCTGTATTTTGCTTTGTTTTAGCAGTGGGAGATGTTTATGCAAGTTCTTGGGAAAGTAGGGGGTGAGAAATGTCAGGCAAATTATCCCCATATATATGACAAAACTGAATCACATTACCTTCTGGTTTGGTTATATAAAAATCTTCATCTCCGACTGGGTACTGTGGCTGACACCTGTAATCTCAGCTCTTTGGGAGGCCTGGGCAGGAGGATTATTTGAGGCCAGGAGTTTGAGACCAGTCTGGGCAACAAAGCGAGACCTCATCTCTACAAAAAATGTTTAAAAAAATTAGTCGGGTGTGGTGGTGCCACGTGTAGTTCCAGCTACTCAGGAGGTTGAGGTGGAAGGATTTGCTTGAGCCTAGGATCTTGAGGCTACAGTGAGCTGTGATTGCACCACTGCACTCCAGCCTGGGTGACAGAGGGAGACCCTGCCTTAAAAATAAAGTTAAATAAAATAAAAATGAAAATAAAATTAAGTAATTAATTTAATTTAATAAAAAGACAAAATTTCATTATACCACCTTAAATGGCTGTACCAACAGCTATTGCTTCTCCTTCAAACACAGGCTGTTTGAGAAGAATGCAGTCTCCTTCTCAAACAGCCTGGGTAAGATTATTTTCTTGTTCATAACTAAATGGTATATTAGTTAAGATGCTTTTGGGCACATGTAGCAGAAAACAACTCATGTCACCTTTAGCAAAAACAAAAAGAGACTTTATTATAAGGACACAGACATCTCATAATCCTCAACATCAGAAATTCGAACAAGCTGGAGGGAAGAACTGAAAAACCCCCAGAGTCCAAGCAGTTCTCTTTGGACCTAGTTTATGCTTCTCTTTCTACAGAATACCTGTTTCTTCTTAATCCACATGCGTTGAAAGCAATGGCTATCCCACAGTTTCTGAGTTTACATACATATCATGGCCAGACTGATTCCCTTTATTCCCTCTCAAGTCCTTGGAGAAGATCTCATTGGCCTAATTTGGATCAGGTGCCTATCTGTGACCAGAGGTGGACATCCTGCTACCTGCAATCCAGCCCCGAGAGCCAGGAGGTATTCAATGGGTCTTTTATAAGGTAGGATTATATACTAAACAGTGCCTACAACAAATGGATAGGGCTATACAAACCCAGTTCCTCTCTCAAATTCAACAAAAACATGAGTCATCCTTCTCTCCTGGGATGAAACAACTAAAGGTACAGAGAAAATCCCAAGAGCATTAGAGAAATCAATCTCTCTCCACACAGAAATATCAGTTCTAGTGTAAGAATAAGCTAAGCTGGCTTATCAGTGACACACTCCAACGGGATAACTGCCATGCCAAAATACACCTGTAAAGTCAAATGCCACATTAAACAATGTGTGTTCATTCTTGTTCCCTCGATGCTTTGCTTAAATCTTATGGGTTATGCAAGCATAACATCTCCCACTGCTAAAACAAAGCATTTTATGTGTAAGATAACCAAAGCATTTAGGCTAATAATAAAGCAATTTGTGCTTATAGCCTTTATTTGGAAAAGGCAAACGATTTAAATGTTAACTTTAAGGGGTCACTGAACTGATAATTATCTATTGTTTTGTTTACGTTTTACTTTCCCCTAAGGGTTTGCTAGTCTGTGGATATATTAGTAAGTGTGGGACATCTTGCATAGGAAAAAAAAGTTACTTTTAGATATAAATTTAAAGTTGAGATGTTTAAAAAATAATTTTAGGTACAGTTACCACAGATTTTCCCCTTACAGATGAATAATTTGCTAGACTGAGTTCTAGGAATACCGAAAACTCGTCTTTTTCCCTAGCAGATAACAATTCATGTTAAGTAGGCACTGTCTCTAAATATATTCTCCTAGTCTCATCTTTCAACATTATCTGCTAAATTTAGCTACAGATCCTCAAGTTACATTTTTTTCCATAAATGGTGTTAAGCAAAGGTATTCTAATGTGGGAAGTACATAGTGCAAGGTAGAAATAATCCTGATTTTATTTCTGATGCTCTCTTTGACATTGGAAAACTTATTTTGCCTTCTTATTCTGTAAATTTTATACAATGACAATGCTTTACAGCTTTGTGGTAAGAAAAAAATAAGAAGATGTAGCAAATATAAAAATTGCTATGATGGCTGACACTGTTGTTGGTGATCTTGCTCTGCTTATAGGAACACAGACATCATTTGCCTTAGACTTAACTTTCAGAAATTCAACCTTTAGGGTCTCAAGTAAGTTAATAATAATACCTGCATTTGTATAATGTTTTACAGCTTGTAAATGTTACTCATTTACTCCACATAAATGTTACATGACAAAGGTGTTACCATCAGAGGAGACAGAGGCTCTGAGATGTCAACAGATCTGCCTAAGTAGACACAACTGGTAGTAAAATTAGGATTCAAATCTCAGATTCAAACTCCATCTGTTGACTCTAGCTCCAGCATTTTCCCTTATTTGTAGTGGAGCTAGTCTAATGTTTTTTAAAGCTTCTGATCCTTTTTCTCATCCTAATTTATAATATAGGAGTCAAGTGGAGAAATTCCCCAAAGAGCATTTGGCCACCGTGCCCGGATTAGTCAGAGATCCTGATGGCTTCCTTTAGCCACTTAAATTTTAAATTCCTTTAAGTACTTCTTTAACTCCTCACCCTACTTATTTGTTATGTAGCTATGCTTTTGTCCCTATTAAACAGAGATGTCTTCAATTTCAAAATAATGTAATACATCCTGGATTGATACCAGTCAAGGGAACACAGAATAAGGGAAAGGAACAAATGATAAGTCAGATGATTTTATGGCACAGTGGTTTGGCATATGCCTAGTAACACATGACTGGGTTCAAATTCAGATTTCTAAATAACCTCAATTTCCTTACTGGAAAATGAGGTCAGCAATATCTATTTCATATGGTTGAAGCGTGCATTAGTTTGTTTTCACACTGCTATAAAGAACTACTTAAGACTGGGTAACTTATAAAGGAAAGAGGTTTAATTGACTCACACTTCTGCATGGCTGGGGAGGCCTCAGGAAACATACAATCATGGCAGAAGGCGAAGGGGAAGCAAGGCATGTCTTACATGGTGGCAGGAGAGAGGAGAAGGGGATCCACCACACACTTCTAAACCATCAGATCACGTGAGAACTCCCTCACTATCACAGGAATGGCATGAGGAAAACTGCTGCCGTGATCCAGTCACTTCCCACCAGGTCCCTCCATCAACACATGGGGATTACAATTTGAGATGAGATTTGGGTGGAGACACAGAGTCAAATCATATCAGAGTGACAGTTGAATAAATACATGGTGTATGGAGGGATGTATGGTGTGTGTATAAATAAATATTTATTAGTGGTTGGAAGAATGATTGGTACAAAACAAATGCACAACAGGTAAAAATTGCATGACTTCAGTTGGAGAAATTTGTAAATAAGTCATGTTTGAAAGAGGCTCTGAACACCAGTAAGCAGCACGTATTAGTTTCACAATTTCCTGTTGTTCCATCTTGTTGTAAGTGCTGATGATAGTGAACTTTAGGCAAGAATTTATTCACCTGAGGATACATAAACACAACCCAGAGGACACTTCAACAATGCCCTTAAACAGAAAGCAAAATGTAGAGTTTTCTCATGAATGAGATGCTGCATATTACTTTCTGGCTACAGCCTGTTAAACATTTTATTCACCAATATGTGTAAGGAGCAAAGCCCATGCAAGACAGATGGCAACCCAATTCTGGCTTTTCTAAAATGGCTTTCCACTTACTCACACCAGCCCAGGGATCTGTTGAATCAAGCACTACAAATGAAGCCTCAGCTCTGAATACTATTTCACAGGGTGACTCAGAGACCAACTGTGTTTTTCCTCATCAGTGATAGCCAAGCATTGAAACACGGTCTGAATTCAGAGTCTGGATCTAAAGAAAATGTACGTGCAATTGGTCATCCAACTCCAACAAGTTTATGTATGTACATAAAAGCATAGGAGAATAGAAAAATCATTTGATCAGCCATTAAATTATCGATAGCAATCAGGATTTAAACAAAGTACCTGGGCCTCATATAGTCAACACCCAATTCAAAGAGCAAAAATGCAAGGACTAACCTTGATGCCTCTCTTTTCCTTAACCTCCCCTACATCCAGTCATAAAAATTTCAAATGTTAACCCTTAAATCCAGGCACTTCTCTGTGTTACCACTGCAACTCCTACTCTAAGCCAACATCATCTATCCCTTGGTCCCTCTACATTTATTTATTTATTTATTTATTTAGAGATGGAGTCTCGCTCTGTCACCCAGGCTGGAGTGCAGTGGCATGATCTTGGCTCAGTGCAACCTTCACCTCCTGGGTTCAAGCGATACTCTTATCTCAACCTCCCCAGTAGCTGGGATTACAGGCCTGTACCACCACACCCAGCTAATTTTTGTATTTTTAGTAGAGATGGGGTTTCACCATGTTGGTCAGGCTAGTCTCGAGCTCCTGACCTTGTGATCTGCCTGCTTTGGCCTCCCAAAGTGCTGGCATTACAGGCATGAGCCACCGTGCCCGGCAGTCCCCCTACATTTAATCTAGACCCTCCTTGATGCAATCTGAAAGAGCTCTTCCAAATGCAAGCTTGGTCCTGTCACTGCCTCCACATCATTCTTGCAGCTTAAAGCCTTAAATGTCTTCCCTTTGTACTTATAATTAAGATTAAAACACTTAGCATGATCTATAAGGTACAGTGTTTTTAGTTACCACAGTGTACAACTAAGTACACTCAGGGCTCTTAGTTACTAAAAGCAGATGTGGACTCTGGTTAATTTAAAAAGCAAAGAAATGTATTAAAAAGATATTGCCACTAGGAAGAAATGAACTCTGCCCCATTCAGACAAGAAAGAAATTTATAAAAGGATATGGCCCCCAGGAAGGTTGGGAGCCAAGCTAAGGAAATAGATGCCACAGCTTGCACTGCCAACACCATGGAAACCACTGCCAGAGCCACTGCCACACCTGCCAAAGCCAGAGGAGAAGCCCTCACTGTTCTGCTTCTGGCTCCTGACCCAGATACTGGCTGGGTGCTGTTGACTGGCTAAGACTAGGTCCTGCGCCCACATCTAACCACCTGGGAGCTGAGTTTATATAACGGAAAGGCAGTGGGCCTCCCACCAAGACCCCTAAAGTAGGGAATTCCCCATACACAAGAAGGGGTTTCAAAAAATGCTGAGCAGCCAAAAGAAAGAAGCCTGGTATGGTGGCTCATGCCTTCATGGTCCCTGTACTTTTGGAGGCCAAGGCAGGAGGACCACTTGAGCCCAAGTTCAAGACCAACATGGGCAACAATAGCGAGACCCTGTCTCAAAAAAGAAAAAGAGAGAAGATAAGAAAAGAAAGAGGAAAGCATCCACTGCATCCTATAACCCATAATTTGGCCCTTGCCTACCCCTTCAACACCATCTCACCCCTCCTTCTCTACACTCCAGCTACACTCTCCTTCCTTCAAACAATTCCCCTGAAGAGTTCTTGTGTCTGCCTAGAATGCCCCTTTCACCACCACTAGCCCCACCCTCTCTGGTCTGGGCTTGTGTCAGTGTCCTGGCAGGAAAAGGATGACACACCCATGGGTGAGTTCCATGAGGGGACCATTTAGAAAGATATGAGCATAGTTAAAGGAAGCCAACTAGCTACAGGGAAACATTCTGAACTAGCAACAGCTGGAATCCTTTATCACCCCCTCATCTAAAGGAATAAGTGGGCAGCTGGTTCCCAGAACCTAGAAAGAATAGCTGTGGCCTTCAGCAAAGAAAAGAAGCTAATCTATAGCCTGGCTGGGAAGCGGAGTAAATTGCCCGATTTCACTCTGCACCCACCACCCAGTCTCCTGCTGATGCCTCTCCTGGGTCAAACCCAGCCTGAGGCCAGAGGGACAGGTTACTTGTTGATGCAGGCCACAGAGGCCGCCTCCTGGAGCACACAGCAGGGTCGAGAAAGATGGAGGGTGAATCTAAAAGGGCTAATGGAAAAAAATCCAGTGTCTTTTGTTTTAGGTTATTTTCCCTAACAGCACTTAACTCTATTTGTATCTATATTATTAAAAGTGGTTTAAAAATTATTATTACAGCCAGGTGCAGTGGCTCACACCTGTAATCCCAACGCTTTGGGAGGTGGAGACAGGCAAATCGCTTGAACCCAGGAGTTCAAGACCAAACTGGGCAACATAGTGAGACCCTGACTCTATTTTTAAAAGAAAATAAATAAATAAAATAAATTATTATTGTTATTATTATTATTTTCTATTTTCTCCACTGGATTGTAATTTCCTCAGGGTCAGAGATGGAGTCTATCTGTGCTTACCATTGTTCCCCGGGAGCTCTCCAGGAACTAGCATAGTACCTGACACACAGATGGGCTTCAGCCAATAGTTGAGTTAATTAATGTATGTGAATATGGGATATTGTGCTTTAAATAGTCAAATTCTTAAGCCTTTAATAACTAGAATAGAGAAGTCATATCTTTCTACTTCCTGGCTAACCAGGTTGTTTTCCTGTTTTTTCTTCTGTGTTCATCCAATAAAACGGGCTTCAACTGCAAAATCTCTGTGACCTTGCCTAAATTGAGCTAAAATTCTAATAGTTTACTTTTATAATGCCCAAAGTTTATCTTGCTTAGTTAACTTTTCCGGGTAATTTGTTGAGAGCTCATTCTACGGTATACACGTAGAAAGCTAACTTAATCAGGCTTCATGATAACCAGAAAGTCTAAACCACAACGCACAGCAGACATTCCAGTTTAAAACTCTTTGCCTTTGTGCTATAT